>NC_053158.1:121008410-121310910 GCF_016835505.1 Polypterus senegalus
TGTCATTAAAGTAGAACATCATAAACTTCACCTTAAAATCATTTAATTAACCAGTTTCTCAGATCACATCGTAATTAAAGTAGAGCGTTAAATGCTTTGTTTTGTATGTGATCTTCTATGTGCTCTGTGTGTGTGAGTCACTACTTGCTTCTTAAACCGGCTCTCTTCCTCCAACTGGATACAGAATCCATTAGATGTACACTGAGATGTATACATGATATCATTTTCATGATGATAAGAGTTAAAGCACGTTATTAAACATGGGTTTCACAGCGCAGTGATTGTGTGCGACCTTCGATGAAATTATTTGTTGCAGCTTTCTCGGGGGCGGCTCTAGGCTTGTGGCGGCCCTGGGCAGAGGAAGAATTGGTGGCCCCTTCACCCGCCGATGTCAATATGGTATCTTATGCACGGTGGATGGCTGTGTCGCGGACACTGCATAGCTGCCTCGTGCTCATGACACAAGCATTTATCTTTTGCCGAAATTTGTCGCTGCGTTTTAGCTGTGTTGTTATTTCTTTCTGTTTTATATTCAATTTATATTGGTGTAGCCGGCCCTGCAATCCTTGTTTTTCTTTCTCCAAGTAACTGATCGCCACACAATCAGCTCTGTAATAGACATTAAGCCATCTGTAAGCTTAGAGCGCCGATTCTTCAAAACGTTTAAGGAACATTGAAATATCTTCATAGTACATGTTTAACTATTCTGTCCTTCACGACAGTCCCAGTGAAGAATATAGATTACTAGTAAAATACCCGCGCTTCGCAGCGGAGAAGTAGTGTGTTAAAGAAGTAATGAAAAATTAAAGGAAACATTTTGAAAATAACGCTACATGATTGTCAATAGTTTTGTCACTGTTATGAGTGTTGCTGTCATATATATATATATATATCTATATCTATATCTATATCTATATCTATATCTATATATATATATATCTATACTAATAAAAGGCAAAGCCCTCACTCACTCACTGACTCATCACTAATTCTCCAACTTCCCGTGTGGGTGGAAGGCTGAAATTTGGCAGGTTCATTCCTTACAGCTTCCTTACAAAAGTTGGGCAGGTTTTATATCGAAATTCTACGCGTAATGGTCATAACTGGAAGCAGTTTTCTCCATTTACTGTAATGGAGATGAGCTTCAACGCCGGCGGAGTTTCGTGACATCATCACGCCTCCCACGTAATCACGCGAGTACATAGAAAACCAGGAAGACATGCATTATATAATTGAGAAGGCAGCTTAAACAATAAGAAGCGAAGCGAAAGTGACATATACAACCATATTCATGATTTCTGCTACTTGAAACAAAGCACCATGTAAACCTACACTTTAAATTAAGTTCATAGACAGGCTGCGCTGGCGCTTGTAATTTAGTGCCTGCCCATATAAGGCCGTCCGTCAGCGGCAATCCAATAGCAAACTGCCACGGGTAAATATTCACGGGTGAAGGACTGTGCTTATGGAGAGGAAGATGAGATGGTCAGGGGGGTGTTTGACACAAACTCAGCTTAAACTGCGAGAAAGTTTTAAGTGCCAGGACTAAGGTAACATTAAATACAGCCATGGACATAGCACGAGATGGCACCAGCACAGCTGGGAACCTTCGATGCATGTACACCGAGTGGCTCACGTGAACTGACGCAGTGCACAGATAAAAGGCAACAGTTCCAAAGAGCTGAACAAAACCGAATTACACAATTGAAAAGGCAGCAAAAATATGAAGCGCCTGATACAAGCATATTCATAAATCCAGCTACTGCGAAACAAAGCACACGGTGGAAAAAGTTAATGTCCTGCTAAAGGAAGACAGTGTAAAAAAAACCCGTGCATGCAGTGTGTCAGGTCTCAGATAAAGAAGAAGACGAGCTGTTTATTGATGCAGTAAGAAACGAATCGATGAAAGAAACCTGTCATCTTTACAACGATTCACAAACACGGAATGTAACTTGAACACAACACATCCTACAAATACGAGCCTGATTGAAAGAAATAATGATAATCAAATCCTTGATGACAGCAACACTCATTAACACTCACAAAACAAATACTGTATATTGACAGTCATGTTACGTTATTTTTAAAATGTTCCCTTTTCTTTTCTAGCTTTTTTATGCGCTTCGCAGCGGAGAAGTAGTGTGTTAAAGAAGTTATGAAAAAGAAAAGGAAAAATTTTTTAAATAACGTAACATGATTGTTAATGTAATTAACAATTAATGTAAATGTATATATTTATAGAAAAATACCCGCGCTTCACAGCGGAGAAGTAAAAAGAAAAGGAAACATTTTAATAATAAATGATTGACAATGCAATTGTCGCTGGCATATATATATATATATATATATATATATATAAATATATATATATATATACATACAGTAATCCCTCCTCGATCAGGTTATGCTCCAGAACCCCCGCATTGATGAAAATCCGCCAAGTAGAAACCATATGTTTGTATAGTTATTTTTATATATTTTAAGCCCTTATAAACTCTCCCACACTGTTAACATTATTAGAGCCCTCTAGACATGAAATAACACCCTTTAGTCAAAAGTTTAAACTGTGCTCCATGACAAGACAGAGATGACAGTTATTTCTCATAATTAAAAGAATGCAAATATATCTTTTCTTCAAAGGAGTGTCTGCATCAGGAGAAGAGATTTTAAGAGAAAAAAAGAAAGAAAAAGCAAAGAAAAGCAATCAAAAAATCAATACGTGTCCTTTTAAGTTTGCCGAAGCACCGCAATAAAGCAGCATTTTTCAGAGGAGCGTCAGTATCTTTTAAGCAAACAGCCTCTGTGCAAACAGAGATCGCGCAATTAAGATCGAGTTGACATTTTGTCTGTGCACAGTTTCTGCCAAACACCACCCTGACCATCTCATCTTCGTCTGCATAAGCACAGTCCTTCACCAAATGAGGTGAATGGGAGGGGAGATGATGACGTGACTCCCCCACCCGCCTTAACTGTCAATCCCCCACAAACACAGTCTCTCGGAATTTGCATAAATACAGCTTTTCACCTGCAATTTTAACTTAGTTACAAAGTGATCAAAACTCTCGTTTATATCCTGCGTCCTCTCATTAAACTTGTATCCCACATTACCCGTGGGCATGACAAGCGGCATCGTGTCTATGAACTTAATTTAAACTTCAGGTTTACACCGTGCTTTGTTTCCGAAGTAGCAGCAGTCATGAATATGGTTGTATATATCAGTCGTTCGCTTCTTATTGTTTCGTTGCCTTCTCAATTATATAATGCATGTTTTCTTCAGCGCGTTTTGGAGCTCTTCCTGGTTTTCTACATAGTGCGTTGACAGTCAGTTCACATGATTACGTGGGAGGCGTGATGATGTCACACGAATCTCCGCCCCCCCACGGCTTTCGACCTCAACTCCATTACAGTATATGCAGAAAAATAGCTTCCAGTTATAACCATTACACATTGAATTTCGAAATGAAAACTGCCTACCTTTTGTAAGGAACTTGTAAGGAATGAGCCTGCCAAATTTCAGCCTTCTACTTATACGGGAAGTTGGAGAATTAGTGATGAGTCAGTGAGTCAGTCAGTCAGTGAGGGCTTTGCCTTTTATTAGTATAGATTTAAATGAAGTTAAAGTTTTATCTGTATAATATAATAGACATATTTTGCTGCATTTCATCTTAAAAATGATATCGTCATCATATGTAAATACGCGCTTTATAAAGTGGCTCAGGTTGTGTAATATTATAACTGTAGTGTAAGTTTACAGTGGGGTGATTGTACTTATAAGTACAAACAGTTCTACAAGGAGCAATTGATTAAGTGCATTTAAAGTTCTTGGGATGAAACTGTTTCTGAACCGCGAGGTCTGTACAGGAAAGGCTTTGAAATGTTTTGCCATAGCTTAGGTAGCGTGTGCTTGAAGCTGTATTCTGATAATTCTCTTTCCGATCAGCTGCTGCTGTGATTCACACTCAGATACAGTGATATAAATACTCCGAGTGGTGCAGTGAGAGTAATATTGAAAAAGATGATCCGCTGTGGCAACTCCTAACGGGAGCAGCTGAAAGAAGAAGAAGGTGCAGTGAGAGTAACAACGCTAAAGCAGTTATGGTATTTGGAATACTATGGCTATTCCCTGGACCATTATATTGTTACAAGTTAATTACAATCAGATGCATTACACTAATAAACAATATGCGGTTAGTTTCAGTGTATTTATACAGCTGCATCAGGAAAATAAGGTTTAACCTCACAGGAACAGTAGCACTGGTTTGACACTGGGTGCCGCCAGTCTGCAAAACCGAGTGGAGAACTTGCGTACGACAAGGTATGAGGTACCGTGGAAAAGTGCGTGGCTGTACTGCAAGTGTAGGTTTTATACATCGCGATTTGAACGTGGAAAAGTTCTTACGCAACATTTCTGTGCGTACACACCGTTTATACTTGAGGCCCCAGGTTAGGTGGGTTTACCACCGCTGAGGGAAGTGCGGTTTGAGATGGTGATAAGTAGCCAATCCAAGAGCATTATTAATTTCTCCTTGCTACTGGTTGATTGCTGCCCTGTGACGCGACTCCAGCTGAGTGTCCTCATGTTTTCCATTTTGTTATTGTATTAATTTTGTTATTCTTAAATACACAAGATGTCGCCGAATTGCCCTGCACCTTCTAAGGCTTCTGGCACTGAACCCAAGTGCCAGAAGAAGGTTGAAATACTGTATTTGCTCCGGGAACTAAAAAGTTATACTGCAGTAGCACACCACTATGGCATTAATTAAAGCACCGCACGCTACATAAAGAAGAACAAAGCAGCGATCTGGAGTACCGTATCTGTAAGTTTCTGTTATAGTGCCAAAAAGGTAAAAACCATAAGGAATAAAAATATCGTCGGGATGGAATCTGCCTTGGCATTGTAGATCATCGATTGCAAGATGAAGAACATTTCCTTGGCCGATAAAATCATCCATGAGAAAGCACGGAAATTGTACCGGCAGTTCGCTACAGGAGACAATGTAGGAACTCCCCATCACAATGTTCCTGAAACCTGTAAAGAAAAGCCAGTACGAAACCCCACCAGAAGAAGACCTGTCCAAAGATACGACTCCTCCTTAAGCACCTGAAGAAGAAGTGTCACCCGAAGAGTTTTAAATCCTCTGCATTGTACTACATAGCTACTTCATTATCATCATCATCAATATCATTCGTCATTGGTGAGTACCCGTACATTTACTGTACAGGTATTTTAATTAAATCAAATTATTATGTACTAGCAAAATAACCGCGCTTTGCAGTGGAGAAGTAGTGTGTTAAAGAAGTTATGAAAAAGAAAAGGAAACATTCTAAAAATAACGTAACATGATTGTCAATGTACTGTAATTGTTTTGTCACTTTTATGAGTGTTGTTGTCTTCAAGGATTTGATTATCATGCAGCACCTCTCAAGCTTCATCAGGTTGGATGTGAAGCGTCGGTGCACAGCCATTTTAAGATCTCTCCAGAGATGTTCAATCGCATTCAAGTCTGGGCTCTGGCTGGGCCACTCAAGAATATTCATAGAGTTGTCCTGAAGCCACTTCTTTGATATCTTGGCTGTGTGCTTAGGGTCGTTGTCCTGCTGAAAGTTGAACCGTTGCCCCAGTCTGAGGTCAAGAGCAGGCTTTCATCCAGGATGTCTTTGTATGTTGCTGCAGTCATCTTTCCATTTATCCTGACTAGTCTCACAGTTCCTGCTGCTGAAAAACATCCCCACAGCATGATGCTGCCACCACCATGCTTCACTGTAGGGATGGTATTTGCCTGGTGAAGAGCGGTGCCTGGTTTCCTCCAAATGTGACACCTGGCATTCACACCAAAGAGTTCAATCTTTGTCTCATCAGACCAGAGAATTTTGTTTTTCATGGTCTGAGAGTCCTTCAGGTGCCTTTTGTCAAACTCCAGACGGGCTGCCATGTGCCGTTTACTAAGGAGTGGCTTCCGTCTGGCCACTCTACCATACAGGCCTGATTGGTGGATTGCTGCAGAGATGGTTGTCCTTCTGGAAAGTTCTCCTCTCTCCACAGAGGACCTGTGGAGCTCTGACAGAGTGACCATTGGGTTCTTGGTCACCTCCCTTACTAAGGCCCTTCTCCCCCGATCACTCAGTTTAGATGGCCGGCCAGCTCTAGGAACCTGGTGGTTTTAAACTTACTCCACTTATGGCTGATGGAGGCCACTGTGCTCTTTGGGACCTTCAAAGCAACAGAAATTTTTCTGTAACCTTCCCCAGATTTGTGCCTCGAGACAGTCCTGTCTCGGAGGTCTACAGATAATTCCTTTGACTTCATGCTTGGTTTGTGCTCTGACATGAACTGTCAACTGTGGGACCTTATATTGACAGGAGTGTGCCTTTCCAAATCATGTCCAATCAACTGAATTTACCACAGTTGGCCTCCAATTAAGCTGCAGAAACATCTCAAGGATGATCAGGGGAAACAGGATGCACCTGAGCTCGACTTTGAGCTTCATGGCAAAGGCTGTGAATACTTATGTACATGTGCTTTCTCAATTTTTTTATTTTTAATAAATTTGCAAAAATCTCAAGTAAACTTTTTCACGCTTGTCATTATGGGGTGTTGTGTGTAGAATTCTGAGGAAAAATTAATTTAATCCATTTTGGAATAAGGCTGTAACATAACAAAATGTGGAAAAAGTGATGCGCTGTGAATACTTTCCGGATGCACTGTAGCAGTACAGTACTATACAGTAGATGGGTTTACCTTTACATTCTGTTTTTAAGTAATGTATTAATGTAATTTTTTAGGTAATGTATTAAGCTGAGTTTGCAACGAAATTAAAGTGCTTTGGGGGCATTCTGTATTTAGGGTTTAAACTATAAAAATAGGCATTTAAAAGGCATTTTTTAAACCACATCCAAAAGTTACGTTTTTTCACAATTCGCGTGTGCTCTAAGAACGTAACCCTCACGAACAGTTGTCAGAAACTGTTCTTAGGTGGTTTACTTTATGAGAAAGTGAAGGAGTCAATACTGCTGCTTTTTAAACTCAGAAAAAAGGCAAGCAGCAGTAAGTAGTAGCTAAATGTATAAATTATAGGAAGAAAACAACAACTCATTACCGGGGCTGCTTTTCACATAAGCATTGTAACCCTAAGGACATTATAAAATCCATTTTGAAATCAATCGTTTAGTTACAGTGCGGTTTTGAGAAACATTAGCAAATTAAGTAGCACATTAAATCGTTCATAATCTATGTGCTCCCCAACGCAGTCATTAATTGCTAAATGCTTCTTAAACAGGCTTCCTCTGCAACTGGAGCCACAGGCAGTGGTGAAGCACACAAACATGTTAAACTGAAGTTATGAAAGTGAACAACTGTATTCAGAATTTAATATTTTCATCATGAAATGCAATAACACATTTATAGCTTGACATTTTGTGTATAAATTGTCAAATTCAATTACATACTCGAAATAATTACAAATTCATAAGGTAACCTAATTTTTATGTTCTTTTAAAATTTTAACAATCAATGTTCTAAAGTTGCAACTACCTATAAATGGGAAGGAGCAGAACTGAAGATGTATTTGGATTGGGGGTGTATTGTACCTTCATTTCAAAGCTAATAATGCTCTTGAGTGTTCATTCGTTTTTGAGATTACACACATATCAGAAAAGTTTGTGTCCATATTGTTTTTCAATTATTTTCGTGCATGTCCACAACAAGTCCAGCTGCCCTCTTTATTCAATTTCTTCTGTCCATACATTAAACAGTCTTTCACACTTAGGCATGTGGTTTATTGTCCCTTGATACGTGGATGGTTCAGTTGTAGTCAAATTTTAAAGAAGATTTGCACATTCAGGCTATATTATATCTGATGATTGTTTACATTTTCAAAGTACTTTGACAAATCTTGTATTTTATACAATAAATATAAACTATTTAATGAAACTTTTAGAATATGATGAGGAGTTGCAACACAACTGAAGTAGTAAAGGAGAGACAGAATTTTTATTAAAGACAGTGTAAATTAACAGCTTGAAGTGATAGTGAGGCTTAGGACAGAGAGCTAGCAGGTTGTGTAAAATGTACAATAAAATCAATCATGGATGAAAGCATATGCTGCAGAAAGTATTATTTGCTACTTTTGCAGCTGTAAATTGTAGATATGCCTGGGGACATACTTGCTCTTGTGTTGTGAAGTTGAAAATCTATATTAATTATAGGGACAATTCTGTAACCGTCCTCAATTACAGAGTTCTGGAGACATTTTTCCATTATCCAAATTTAAACTGGAAAAGGAAACCAAACCTGAAAAATCCCAAAATGAAAGTTTGTTTAATTTTATTAATTTTATTTATTTATTAATTAAGGTAATTAATTAATTACCTGCAGCAGCACATTGTTTAGCTCTGGTGGCTCTGTGAATGTCTAATGTTCTTCCATTGTTTACATGGAGATTACCCCTGAGGTATCCACTTTGCCTCTCACACCTAAAAAGTGCGTACATTACAATGAGGCCACTCCCAAATTTTTAGTTTTAATTTACATTTCTGATGTGTGCATTTTTAACTATTATAGCTGAAAAGAGGTATTGTTCTAAACAGCTACAGGCATGTACTTGACTTTGTGATATCATGTTTTAGTGCTTCTGATTTGCACTGTAGCTCCTGTTACCCTGGCTGCTGTTTATGTGAAAACTCCACCCATTCTTTTTGCTGTGAGTAGAGACTTTCCGCAAGGGAAGATAGTGCCAAGAATCTGTGATAAAAATTAATTGCATTCCACTTAACTTTGATGTTGCAAACATACCTCAAAAACCCTGATGACATGTTTTCAGAAACGAACTTTTTTTCCATTTTGATGTGGGTGGGTGTGTTTAATAAGTTTTAAATCTTGTAACTGGAGTACTGTATATGTATTATTATTTATTAATTTATAAATGCCTTAATTAAGCATGCAAATTTCTGGGATGAGTAAATGAATGAATGTATGTTTCAGTTCTTAAAAAATACTGGCTTCAGAAACTGATATTTTTAAAATGGCTTCAAGCATTATATTTTGGTACAATTGTAATTACTGTGTTTTTAGCATAGCTTGCTTGAATTGTAGAAAATACAACCCTAGTTGTCAGTAAATTGAAGTATGAGCAGTTGTTGCTTTTAATTAAGGACACAATGACTAGGGTGGAATAATACAAGTTAGGACTAGATTCTAGATGAGTGTTTTACATTATTTTAAAACAAGATTTTGAAATTGCATAATATGATCTCATTCATAGAATAGACCATAGATTCTTAATGTAAAGAAATGTGATTATATTGTAGTGTCCATTGTATAAAAACATTCTGTGGAATTGCAATTAAGTTATTTTAAAGTGAAGAGCATAATGTGAAATTGGGAGAAAAATAACTTACTTAGGGCGGCACAGTGGTGCAGTGGGTAGCACTGCTGCCTTGCAGTTCGGAGACCCGGGTTCGCTTCCTGGGTCCACCCTGTGTGGAGATTGCATGTTCTCCCCGTGTCTGTGTGGGTTTCCTCCGGGTACTCCGGTTTCCTTCCACAGTCCAAAGACAGGAATGTTAGGTGCATTGACGATCCTAAATTGTCCCTAGTGTGTGCTTGGTGTGTGTGTGCCCTGTGGTGGGCTGGCACCCTGCTCAGGGTTTGTTTCCTGTCTTGGGCCCTGTGTTGGCTAGGATTGGCTCCAGTGGACCCCCGTGACCCTGTACTTAGGATAGGTTGGATAATGGATGGATGGAAAAACTTACTTACTGGAACAACTTCATTTTTTTGTGTTTTACAGAGTTGATAAAGATCGTAGCGGAGTAATATCTGATAGTGAACTACAGCAAGCCTTATCTAATGGTGAGTAACTTGGATCTTTGCACATCTTTTATTTGTCAAATTACACTGTTTTAATAAAATGCATAATGTAACATTAAAGGCATTTTCACACTCCTAATCTGTTTGGCTTTGTGCTGTATCAGGCAGTGATTAGTTACTTTGATTCATTCTCCTGTTAATTTTGTTTGTGGTTTACAGAGCAATCATGCAAACTAACCAGGATATAAAAATAAACAAACTGTGGCTGCTTCATTGATTTGATTCTGATAACCTTTGTTATTCATCAGAAAAAAACATTTCCCAACAAAAATCATCACGGAAAGTCAGCAACGGCTACATTTGTTCACTGCCCCATTTGCAGTAATTATAATAATAATTATTATTATTTACATTTATATAGCACTTCTCAGTACTCAAAGCACTTTGCAAACTCCATGCACAGAAGACCCGGGATGTGATGTGTTAACCAAATGCATCTCTGTCAGGAGAGTGCCCGTTAACTCATAACTAGAAGATGACATGAACTATTTTGCAAGCTACAGAAATGATAGATTTTAGGAGCTGGCAAACTGTGCTGAGCAGATGCAGTGATGTTCTTCATTTTTATTTGGACAGTAGACCTATCAGGTAAACTTCATTTTAGTATATGATGTTAGATATTTACACTCCATTAACCTACTGTATGAATGTAACTTCTCTTTAGTTTATCTCAAATCACGTTTCTGCTGTTATTTAGGAATGTCACAATACCAGAATGTTTAGATTCAATACCAATACCAATGGCAGTGAAAATCTAAATACCTGTTCGACCCTATGGCAAAAACAGAAATCCCATTTAACTGTTTTTATTTAAATGTACCTCCATTATTCAATTGAATAATATTGGGCTTTTTATGTAATACTAGCAAAATACCCGCGCTTCGCAGCGGCGAAGTACTGCCTTAACATTTTTATTAAGAAGAAAATTAAACCTTTTTAAACTAAGGGAAAATATACCAATAATTATTTGTTTAATGATCTCTTTGTATACCACATTGTGTGTTCGGCCGGCCCTCCGGTTGTAATATGACCAAGCGGTGCGCTGAGCTTACTCTTGAGCATGCAACATACAGTTGGCCATGTGAACAGTAATCTTGTTTCAAATCTCACAGCTTGGATTGCTGCTGTCATAATCGGATTGAGCTTCATGGTTTGTTTCAATTACGACAGTATTTGTAGGACTTGTGTTGAGGAGACATTCGGCATCTGTCAAGCGTTATAAGTATACAACCGGTTTCATCGATAACTTCACATCCAGCTTTTAAGAGTTTAAACATTCATAAACATCAAAGTGTCCACTGCTGAAATCGTCACCTGTGAATCTAAGATGTTTAAGAGGCATTGGCTGTTGTTGAAAGGTGTAAAATATTTGGCCATTTCGGTACACTTGAAAGCGACAACCAAACAATTCAGCGGCAGCAATCAACTCACATGCAGATCCATAGGTGAAGGGCTTAAGCATTTCACTCTTATAGTGCTCCTGTGTAGTATAATTATCTCCTGTACCGTCATCAGTTCACACCTTGAACCTGTCCCAGTCATTCAATACATAAGACACAATATCAAGAGTGAGCCTGATATGGCCGTGCAATACAGTGGGATGCAAAAGTTTGGGCAACCTTGTTAATAGTCATTATTTTCCTGTATAAATGTTGGTTGTTAAGATAAAAAATGTCAGTTAAATATATCATATAGGAGACACACACAGTGATATTTGAGAAGTGAAAAGATGTTTATTGGATTTACAGAAAGTGTGCAATAATTGTTCAAACAAAATCAAGCAGGTGCATAAATTTGGGCACCACAAAAAAGAAATGAAATCAATATTTAGTAGATCCGCCTTTTGCAGAAATTACAGCCTCTAAACACTTCCTGTATATTCCAATGAGAGTCTGGATTGTGGTTGAAGGTATTTTGGAGCATTCCTCTTTACAAAACATCTCTAGTTCATTCAGGTTTGATGACTTCCGAGCATGGACAGCTCTCTTTAACTCACACCACAGATTTTCAGTTATATTCAGGTCTGGGGACTGAGATGGCCATTCCCGAACGTTGTACTTGTTCCTCTGCATGAATGCCTTAGTGGATGTTGAGCAGTGTTTTGGGTCGGTGTCTTGTTGAAAGATCCAGCCCTGGCGCAGCTTTAGCTTTGTCACTGATTCCTGGACATTGGTCTCCAGAATCTGCTGATACTGAGTGGAATCCATGTGTCCCTCAACTTTGACAAGATTCCCAGTCCCTGCACTGGCCACACAGCCCCACAGCATGATGGAACCATCACCATATTTTACTGTAGGTAGCAGGTGTTTTTCTTGGAATGCTGTGTTCTTTTTCCTCCATGCATAACGCCCCTTGTTATGCCCAAATAAGTCAATTGTAGTTTCATCAGTCCACAGCACCTTATTTGAAAATGAAGCTGGCTTGTCCAAATGTGCTTGAGCATATCTCAAGCGGCTATGTTTATGCTGTGGGCGGAGAAAAGGCTTCCTCTGCATCACTGTCGCATACAGCATCTCCTTGTGTAAAGTGCGCCGAATGGTTGAATGATGCACAGTGACTCCATCTGCTGCAAGATGATGTTGTAGGTCTTGGATGCTGGTCTGTGGGTTGACTCTGACTGTTCTCACCATTCGTCACTTCTGTCTATCCAAAATCTTTCTTGGTCTGCCACTTCGAGCCTTAAATTGAACTGAGCCTGTGGTCTTCCATTTCCTCAATATGTTCCTAACTGTGGAAACAGACAGCTTAAATCTCTGGGACAGCTTTCTGTATCCTTCCCCTAAACCATGATGGTGAACAATCTTTGTCTTCAGGTCATTTGAGAGTTGTTTTGTGACCCCCATGTTGCTACTCTTCAGAGACCATTAAAGGAGGAGGGAAACTTACAGTTGACCTCCTTAAATACTCTTTCTCATTTTAGAATTCACCTTTGTATGTAGGTCAGGGGTCACTGAGCTTACCAAGCCAATTTGAGTTCCAATAATTAGTTCTAAAAGTTATAAATAAATAAATAAAATGACAACGGTGCCCAAATTTATGCACCTGCCTGATTTTGTTTGAACAATTATTGCACATTTTCTGTAAATCCAATAAACTTCATTTTACTTCTCAAATATCACTGTGTTTGTCTCCTATATGATATATTTAACTGACATTTTTTATTGTAACAACCAACGATTTATACAGGAAAATAATGACTATTAACAAGGTTACCCAAACTTTTGCATTCCACTGTATTTAACAAAGAGAATGGAAAAGGTAGGTACCATCTCCGGGCATGGAAACCACTCGGTAAGTGACAGTTATTTGATCGATGGTGATCACCTATCAATAGACAAGTTAATTGGGGTACGGTTGGAATGAAAAAGGAAATGGGTACCTAAATAATGTAAGGCAAGTCTAAAATACCTACACATTATCTATAATCGTAATAAATGAACAATAAAACATCAGAGAAGCTGTGGATTAAATAAAAAGGCTGTAGTTATCAGCAGGGAGACGTGAATCCCGTGGCGAAGCAAGGAAGGGAATGTAGAGACAGGAGCGACGGACGGCCATATATAGGCAGGCAGCCAACATAGTGGGAGGCGTTGGGATGGGGGACCCAACGCCGCCTCACACGGTGACCGAGCTGCAGGCTATGGATGTATATATGTACGTAAGTAGGATTCAGTTAGCATTGGGAACCCGCGTACCAAATTTCTTGAAGATGGGCCCATTAGTAACAAAAACCGTTGAAAAGTTCAGTATGTTAGCCGACGGTGGCATCATACCACCAAAATAAGTATGTACATTGGTTTTGGTTAGCCAAGGGAAGCCGCCTACCAAATTTCGTGAAGATGGGGCCATAAATAAGAAAGTTCAACATGGCGGACGTTGTCGACCGTTATGACCGTTACGAGTAGAATTTCGAAAGGAAACCTGCTTAACTTTTGTAAGTAAGCTGTAAGGAATGAGCCTGCCAAATTTCAGCCTTCTACCTACACGGGAAGTTGGAGAATTAGTGACATTGAAAACTTCAATATGGTGGCCGACATTGGCATTATACCACTGAAATAAGTACAGTGGTAACTCGGTATATGTCTGCTTTGGAATAAGTCCAACTTGGTATACGTCCTGTTTAGAGGCAAAATATTTTGTTTGGTATATGACCTTTGTTTGGAATATGACACGTGTGCTAGAACAACACGTGTGGTATACCGGGCGCGCGCCTTCAAAAAAACAAAGGGCCAAGTTTTAACCTGTACAGTAATCCCTCGCTATATCGCGCTTCGACTTTCGCAGCTTCACTCTATCGTGGATTTTATATGAAAGCATAACTAAATATATAACGTGGATTTTTCGCTCTGCGGTGGGTTGGCACCCTGCCCAGGATTGGTTCCTGCCTTGTGCCCTGTGTTGGCTGGGGTTGGCTCCAGCAGACCCCCGTGACCCTGTATTCGGATTCAGCGTGTTGGAAAATGGATGGATGGATGGATTTCTCGCTGCTTCGCGGGTTCTGCGGACAATGTGTCTTTTTCCTTCCTGTACATGCTTCCTCAGTTGGTTTGCCCAGTTGATTTCATACAAGGGACGCTATTGGCGAATGACTAAGAAGCTAACCAATCAGAGCACGCAGTTTAGTTCTTGCGTGCTGAATGCAGTGTTAACCAGGAAGTCTCGTCTCGCTCATTTAGCATCAACGTGTTTCGGTGTGTAAAGAGTTGTGCTCTTTTGTGTTTATCTTTGTGCATAGTCAAGCCCTTCATTATGGCTCCAAAACGATCTGTTACTGCTTCAGGGGCCGTGCCCAAGTGCAAACGGAAGATGTTAACGATTGCCGAAAAGGTAAACGTTTTGGATTTGTTGAAGGCTACGATTCTTTTTATTTAAAATGTAGGAAAGTTATATAAGATCTACGGCCGCAGTGTCCTTTTAACCAGGGTGCAAAACGAGTTGTAAGTGGATGTAATAAGGCAGTAGTCTGGATGGAATCTGCTTTAGGGATTTGGATTGAAGACTGCCAGAAGAAGAACAACAGCAGTGCTACACAATCGCCTGAAGTGGCTCCTTTGGAAGAGCTGTAACGCTCTCCTTTGTTGTGCAGTAAAATTAAACTCATTGTTATCGGACAAGTCATTTTCATTTATTTCATCTAATTGCTTTTGTATTTATGTATTTTAGTATTAAGCACTGTTTAAATTATTTTATACAACCCCATTAATGTATAATATGCCAATAACAATAGGATTTTTTTTTTCCATGGGAACGAATTAAACATTTTCCCATTATTTCTTATGGGAAAAATTCGTTTGGTATAAGTGCTGTTTGGTAGAAGTCCAAGGATCTGAAATGGATTAAGGACGTATACCAAGGTACCACTGTACGTACATTGGTGTCGGTTAGCGCAGGGAAGCCGCCTACCAACTGGACGTTGTTGACCGTTACGCATAGAATTTCGAAATGAAACCTACTTAACTTTTGTAAGTAAGCTATAAGGAATAAGCCTGCCAAATTTCAGCCTTCTACCTACACGGGAAGTTGGAGAATTAGTGATGTTGGAAAGTTCAATATGGCGGCAACAGTGGCGTCATACCATCGAAATAAGTACGTACGTCGGTTTCGGGTAGCGCAGGGAAGCCACCTACCAAATTTAGTGAAGATGGGGCCATAAATAAGAAAGTTCAACATGGCGGACATTGTTGACCATTATGACCGTTACGTGTAGAATTTCAAAATGAAACCTGCTTAACTTTTGTAAGTAAGCTCTAAGGAACAAGCCTGCCAAATTTCAGCCTTCTACCTACTCGGGAAGTTGGAGAATTAGTGAGTAAGGGAGGGCTTTGCCTTTTATTAGTATAGATAATTTATAATATATAAATATATCAGTAACAACAGCTTTAAAATACTGGTGTATCCATCAGATATTTACCCAACTATCATTTAAGAAAACTAGTATTGGCATTCATAAATGCTAATACTAGATTTTCTGTAGATGGGTTATGTAAACAATTATGATGACTTTCAAGGGGGATTTAATACTTTTGCACACAGCTGTACTTTTATAAGTAGGCCCAAGCTATGCAAAAATTATGGTCTTCATACCCTCTTACAAATAAATAACTGGTTAAGCCATCAGAATGTAAATATTTTATTCTATGTATAAAAGCATATATAATATATCATCCATTTTCCAACCCGCTGAATCCGAACACAGGGTCACGGGGGTCCGCTGGAGCCATTCCCAGCCAACTCAGGGCACAAGGCAGGATCCAATCCCGAATCTGTCTATCTATATCTATATCTATATATATCTCTATATCTCGATATCTCTATATCTATACTAATAAAAGGCAAAGCCCTCACTGACTAACTTACTGACTGACTCATCACTAATTCTCCAACTTCCCGTATAGGTAGAAGGCTGAAATTTGGCAGGCTCATTCCTCACAGCTTCCTTACAAAAGTTGGGCAGGTTTCATTTAGAAATTCTACGCGTAATGGTCATAACGGGAAGCTATTTTTCTGCATATACTGTAATGGAGTTGAGCTCGAAAGCCATGGGGGGTTTTGTGTGACATCATCACGCCTCCCACGTAATCACGCAGTACATAGAAAACCAGGAAGAGCTCCAAAAACCGCTGAAGAAAAACATACATTATATAATTAAGAAGGCAGCGAAACAATTAGAAGCGAGCGAGTGACATATAAAACCATATTCAGCGGCTCACGTGAACTGACGCAGTGCGCAGACAAAAAGCAACAGTGCCAAAGAGTGCTGAACAAAAACCGAATTACACTGCTACACTGAAATAGACAAACCACACGCCGTGGCGCAATAGTAGAGGCTTCGCCTCTATCGCCGACCTCTGAGGTTCGATTCCCGAGAGGGGATGCACTGAGTGTGTACGTGTGCTTCCCGATTCATTTTAGCCTCGCATCCCCTTGGTTTGAGACGTATGAAAAAATATGCGGTTAACGCAGAAAGACAGATCACCAATTGAAGCTTTATGAATAATGGATACTTTATTCGCGATCAATGATTGTTTTGGTAAAGCCATACTCAGTGTATTCATTAGATGAACGGTAAAAAAGTAAGAATGAGGGGAGGGTAAGGCACGCAAGCAAAATCACAATAGCACGCAGGCTCGATGTACTGTAGTGTGAGTCAACTCGATCTGAATTGCGCAATCACATTTGAAAAAATATATCTTTTCAAGTTCTATTTAGTCCATATGTGTCAAACTCAAGGCCCGCAGGCCACATCCTGCCCTGTGTGTAATTATATCCGGCCCGCGAGATCATTTTATATATTATTGTTATTAATGGCCCGGGGATATGAAGTGCTGGTAACACAATAAACTACAGATCCCATAATGCAGGGCTTCAGCTGCCTTGCCGAACACTTACCGCGTTAATCAAGTCTAGCTTTTGATGCTGCAAGTTATTGCGAAGCTAGCCCACACGATGCCAAAGAGAAAAAGGTGATTCTGAACATAGCCTTTAAAAACCGATGGGAGGCTGAGTATATGTTTACTGACATTGCCGGTAAACCCGTGTGTCTCATTTGTGGAGCTAATGTGGCTGTAATTACAGAATCTAATCTAAGACGGCACTATGAGACAAAACATCAAGATAACCTGAAAGACCTGAATGCAATGCACAAGATACAGAAAGCAGAAGAGTTAAAGAAGAATCTGACACTTCAGCAGACGTTTTTACCCGTGCAAAATCACAAAGTGATTTCAAGTGAAGCTACTTTTATGGGAGACTCAAATGCACCAGTGTAACTTGCCCCACTTTCCCTGTTGCCAAGTAATGTTGAACATAGTCGGCACTACGGTTTTCACAAATACGCACTTTGCTGATAAACTGAGCGCACTGAGTTTGCACGGCGCTTTGGTGACTTTGAAGAACAAAAAAAGTCCGTCTACATGCGGCTCGAACCTTGTGCATGTTTGGTAGCACATATCTGTGTGAGAAGCTCTTCTCAGTGATGAAGACTAACAAAACAGCACACAGGAGTCAGCCTCACTGATGAGCACCTGCAATCCATCCTGAGAATCTCCACAACACAGAACCTCACACCAAACAGAAACGAACCTGTTGCCAAAAAAAGATGCCAGGCGTCCAGCTCTAAAATGACATATGAGCAAAGACAACTGAATGATTTGATTTGTTATTGCTGAAAGGAACACATTTTATTTATATTTCCAGGTTTTGTTATGCAGCATGTTCATATTTGAATTTGTATAATTTTGACAGGATATATTTTTATGGAGAGCAAAATCTTTTGGGATATTTAAAATCTAAGTTTATTTTTATATAAAATTACATAAGAGTAAAGAAATTTGAATGTTTGTTCTTTTAACGCTTACTTTATTTCTAACTTGTATAATTTAGACAGGATATATTTTTATGGAGAGCAAAATATTATAAGTTGTTTAAGGTTTGAGTTGGTTTATTCCGGAATAATATTCTGCCGACTAAATATAAATTCCTTCTATTTAAAATTTAAATAGAACTTGAACAGATACGATAGTTCATAATATCCAGGCAGACTTGCACGTAAGAGCGGGAGTCATCCGTTTTAACAAACAGCGTATTGCACTGATAATGAAATAGCCTGCCCATTTAATTATTTAGGAATAGATAAATAAATTAAGATTTTGTACAAATAATGTTTTCATTTTTCTTCCTTCATGGATTCTGGCACCCCAGAAACAGTTGCTCGCACCCAAAGACTATATATATATATATATATATATATATATATATATATATATATATATATATATAAATATATATATATAGCAAGAGCCAAGAGAGAAGTAGTGTGTTAAAGAAGCAATGAAAAGAAAAGGAAACATTTTGAAAATAACGTAACATGATTGTCAATGTAATTGTTTTGTCACTGTTGTGAGTGATGAGTGTTGTTGTCATATATATATATATATATATATATATATATATTTACACACACACACATAAACATATATATATATATACATATCTATACATATACACATATATATATACATATATATCTACATATATACACATACATATATACACACACATAAATACATACACACATACATACATACACACACATATATACACACAAATACATATATATATATATATACACACACACATATATAAACATATATATACATATACATACATATCTACATATATACACACACAGCTATTTCAGTATCAGTGCAATACGCTGCTTGTTAAAACGGATAACTCCGCTCTTACGTGCAAGTCTGCGTGGATATTATGAACTATCGTATTTGTTCAAGTTCTATTTAAATTTTAAATAGAAGGAATTTTTATTTAGTCGACAGAAATATCTTTGGTAGGAATGGTAAAACAGACAGGAATATTATTCGTGAATAAATCAACTCAAACCTTAAACAACTTATAATATTTTGCTCTCCATAAAAATATATCCTGTCTAAATTATACAAGTTAGAAATAAAGTAAACGTTAAAAGAACAAACATTCAAATTTCTTTACTCTTATGTAATTTTATATAAAAATAAACTTAGATTTTAAATATCCCAAAAGATTTTGCTCTCCATAAAAATATATCCTGTCAAAATTATACAAATTCAAATATGAACATGCTGCATAACAAAACCTAGAAATATAAATAAAATGTGTTCCTTTCAGCAATAACAAATCAAATCATTCAGTTGTCTTTGCTCATATGTCATTTTAGAGCTGGACGCCTGGCATCTTTTTGGCCACAGGTTCGTTTATGTTTGGTGTGAGGTTCTGTGTTGTGGAGATTCTCAGGATGGATTGCAGGTGCTCATCAGTGAGGCGACTCCTGTGTGCTGTTTTGTTAGTCTTTATCACTGAGAAGAGCTTCTCACACAGATATGTGCTACCAAACATGCACAAGGTTCGAGCCGCATGTAGACGGACTTTTTGTTCTTCAAAGTCACCAAAGCGCCGTGCAAACTCAGTGCGCCAGTTTATCAGCAAAGTGCGATTTGGGAACACCGTAGTGACGACTTGGTTTAACATTACTTGGCAACAGGGAAAGTGGGGCAAGTGCACTGGTGCATTTGTGTCTCCCATAAAAGCAGCTTCACTTGAAATCACTTTGTGATTGTGCACGGGTTAAAACGTCCGCTGAAGTGTCAGATTCTTATTTAATTATGCTGCTTTCTGTATCTTCTGCATTGCATTCAGGTTAACCTGATGTTTTGTCTCATAGTGCCGTCTTAGATTAAATTCTGTAATTACAGCCACATTAGCTCCACAAATGAGACACACGGGTTCAGTAAACATATACTCAGCCTCCCATCGGTTTTAAAGGCTCTATTTTCAGAATCAACTTTTCTCTTCAGCATCGGTGAGCTAGCTTCGCAATAACTTGATTAACTTGATTAAGTGTTGGCAAGGCAGCTGAAGCGCTGCATTATGGGATCTGTAGTTTATTGTGTTACCAGCGCTTCATATACCCGGCTTTAATAACAATAATACAGTATATAAAATGATCTCGGGCCGGATATAATTACACTGGGCGGATGTGGCCCGTGCCCTTGAGTTTGACACATATGGACTAAATAGAACTTGAAAAGATATATTTTTTCAAATGTGATCGCAATTCAGATAGAGTTGACGCAAGACTACAGCCTGCATGCCTCAATAAGTCATCCTCCCTCGCTCTTACTTTTTACCGCTCATCTAATGAATACACTGAGTATGGCTTTACCAAAACAATCATTGATGGCTAATAAAGTATCCATTATTCGAGTATGTAGATCGGGTTATATATATACATATATATATATATACCCGCCATATGCAGCGAGAAGTAGTGTGTTAAAAAGCTAGAAAAGAAAAGGGAACATTTTAAAAATAACGTAACATGACTGTCAATATACAGTATTTGTTTTGTGAGTGTTACTGAGTGTTGCTGTCATCAAGGATTTGATTATCATTATTTCTTTCAATCAGGTTCGTATTTGTAGGATGTGTTGTGTTCAAGTTACATTCCGTGTTTGTCAATCGCTGTAAAGATGACAGGTTTCATTCATCGATTCGCTTCTTACTGCATCAATAAACAGCTCGCCTTCTTCTTTATCTGAGACCTGACACACTGCATGCACATTTTTTTTTACACTGTCTTCCTTTAGCGGACATTGACTTTTTCCAACGTGTGCTTTGTTTTGGATTTATGAATATGCTTGTATGTATCAGACGCTTCATATTTTTGCTGCCTTTTCAATTGTGTAATTCGGTTTTGTTCAGCTCTTTGGAACTGTTGCTTTTATCTGTGCACTGCGCCAGTTCACGGAGCACTTCGTGTACATGCATCGAAGGTTCCCAGCTGTGCTGGTGCCATCTCGCTATGTCCATGGCTGTATTTAATGTTACCTTAGTCCTGGCACTTAAAACTTTCTCTCGCAGTTTCGCTGAGTTTGTGTCAAACACCACCCTGACCATCTCATCTTCCTCTGCATAAGCACAGTCCTTCACCCGTGAATATTTAGTGGAGTTTGCTATTGATTGCCGCTGACGGACGGCCTTATATGGGCAGGCACTAAATTACAAACGCCAGCGGCAGCCTGTCTATGAACTTAATTTAAAGTGTAGGTTTACATCGTGCTTTGTTTCCGAAGTAGCAGAACTCATGAATATGGTTGTATATGTCACTCGCTCGCTTCTTATTGTTTCGCTGCCTTCTCAATTATATAATGCATGTTTTCTTCAGCGCTTTTTTAGGTCTTCCTGGTTTTCTATGTACTGCGTGATTACGTGGGAGGCGTGATGATGTCACACGAAACTCCGCCCACGGCGTTGAAGCTCATCTCCATTACAGTAAATGGAGAAAACTGCTTCCAGTTATGACCATTACGCGTAGAATTTCGATATAAAACCTGCCCAACTTTTGTAAGGAAGCTGTAAGGAATGAACCTGCCAAATTTCAGCCTTCCACCCACACGGGAAGTTGGAGAATTAGTGATGAGTGAGTGAGTGAGTGAGTGAGGGCTTTGCCTTTTATTAGTATAGATATATATATATATATGTGTGTGTGTATATGTATATATGTAGATATGTATTTATATATATATATGTTTATATATGTGTGTGTGTGTGTGTGTATATATATGTATATATATATGACAGCAACACTCATCACTCACAACAGTGACAAAACAATTACATTGACAATCATGTTACGTTATTTTCAAAATGTTTCCTTTTCTTTTCATTTCTTCTTTAACACACTACTTCTCCGCTGCAGTAAGCGCGGGTATTTTGCTATATATATATATATGTGCTAGCAACACTCATGACAACAATTACATTCTCAATCATGTTATGTTATTTTTAAAATGTTTCCTTTTCTTTTTACTTCCATGCGGCTGGTATTCTGTTAGTTATATATATATATATATATATATATATATATATATATATATATATATATATATATATATATATATATATATATAGTGGAGGACTGCCGGCTTCTCATGCCGGTCCTCCTCCCCAGGCCACCAGGAGGAGCTCTCCCGACAGCATGATAGTGCCCTGAGGTCCAGCAGGGCCTTATGGACTTTGTAGTATCTATACACAGCCCTGCTGGATACCTTGGGGACCACCAGGAGTCGATATGCGCCATGCTTATGACCTGGTAGTACGTCACGGTCACGTGAAGGGAAGGAACGACGTGCTCCCGGGTTGAAGTAAAGGCCTGATTGCCCTGACCCGGAAGGAATAAGGAACTGTGGACTGTTGGGACAGGAACACCTCCGGGTCAGGGGCTATAAAAGGACTCTGTCCAGACACTGAGCTGAGCTGGGAGGTAGAGGAGCAAGTGTCTGGGCGAGGACGAGAGTTTATGGTGATTTATTGTGAGTTTATGAGTAGTGTGGAAGGTGCTTGGTGCACTGTAAAAAAAAGAATAATAATTTGATAACCGCAGACCATGAGTAGCGGTTGTCAAAGCACCGTGTGCCCGAGAAGAGGGTGGGGCACGATGACCGAATGGTCGGGGAATGGAGCAAACAGCCCGGGGGAATGCGCGTGACTTGGCTTTCCGGGGCAGTGCAGCCCTCCAGAACCCGACCGGTCTTAAGTGCAGGGAAGCGCCGATCGCGCCGGTGCAGCTGAACAGTGCTGTTGATCGGAGCGATGCGGTGCTAATGACGCCGTTTACTAGTAAGCGGAAGGTAACGGGGGTGCGGACAGCAAAGAGGCTGTCTTCTTTCCATAGGGAGCCTCAGGCTGAGCACAAGCCCCAGATCAAGCGGGAGATCCCCAGAAGAAAAGGTGGGTCTCCTGACATAATGGAGAGAAGGCGTGAGGGCAGCGCAGCGGCCGTAATGCCCTCCTTAGCAGATAAATGGGCGGAGACAACACTAACGGAGTTCCCCAGGTGTTTTTGGTCTCGCAGAGGGAGGCAACCAGGAGGACTTCGCCGGTGCTACAACTGCCGGTAGCCGGGCCACGAGTGGCGCCATTGTCCCCAGGGAGCCAGGAGGTATACCGTTCCCCCAAGGTTCGCTCGAGGACAGGGACAACGCAGCCAAGGTCCGGCTGATGCGTAGTCCTGAAGGACTTCCGTCCCAGAAGTCGTCGCTTTCCATGGAGGACTGCCGGCTTCTCATGCCGGTCCTCACCGCCAGGCCGCCAGGAGGAGCTCTCCCGAGAGCAGGATAGTGCCCCGAGGTCCAGCAGGGCCTTATGGACTTTGTAGTATTTATACACAGCCCTGCTGGATACCTTGGGGACCACCAGGAGTCGCTGTGGGGGGGCTTATGGGATCTTTTTCACCTTATGACCCGGGAGTACGTCAAGGTCACGTGACGGGAAGGAATGACATGCTCCCGGGTTGAAGTAAAGGCCTGATTGCCCTGACCCAGAAGGAATAAGGAACTGTGGACTGTTGGGACAGGAACACCTCCGGGTCAGGGGCTATAAAAGGATGATGGCTCAGTCCAGACACTGAGCTGAGCTGGGAGGTAGAGGAGCAAGTGTCTGGGCGAGGAGATGAGTTTATGGTGATTTATTGTGAGTTTGAGTAGTGTGGAAGGTGCTTGTGCACTGTAAAAAATAATAGAGTCTTGGACTTTTATCCGGTGTCTGGAGTTGTACCTGAGGGTTCAAGAGAGCACTAGCGCCCCCTACAGCCACAATGTGTGTGTGTATGTGTATATATATATATATATACTAGCTAAAATACTCAAGGTCAGAGCCGGAGAAGTACTGTGTTAAAGAAGCAATGAAAAAGAAAAGGAAATATTTTGAAAATAACGTAACATGATTGTCAATGTAATTGTTTTGTCACTGTTGTGAGTGATTCAAATTTCTTTACTCTTATGTAATTTTATATAAAAAATAAACTTAGATTTTAAATATCCCAAAAGATTTTGCTCTCCATAAAAATATATCCTGTCAAAATTATACAAATTCAAATATGAACATGCTGCATAACAAAACCTGGAAATATAAATAAAATGTGTTCCTTTCAGCAATAACAAATCAAATCATTCAGTTGTCTTTGCTCATATGTCATTTTAGAGCTGGACGCCTGGCATCTTTTTTGGCAACAGGTTCGTTTCTGTTTGGTGTGAGGTTCTGTGTTGTGGAGATTCTCAGGATGGATTGCAGGTGCTCATCAGTGAGGCGACTCCTGTGTGCTGTTTTGTTAGTCTTCATCACTGAGAAGAGCTTCTCACACAGATATGTGCTACCAAACATGCACAAGGTTCGAGCCGCATGTAGACAGACTTTTTTTGTTCTTCAAAGTCACCAAAGCGCCGTGCAAACTCAGTGCGCTCAGTTTATCAGCAAAGTGCGATTTGGGAACACCGTAGTGGCGACTTGGTTTAACATTACTTGGCAACAGGGAAAGTGGGGCAAGTTGCACTGGTGCATTTGTGTCTCCCATAAAAGCAGCTTCACTTGAAATCACTTTGTGATTGTGCACGGGTAAAAACGTTCGCTGAAGTGTCAGATTCTTATTTAATTATTCTGCTTTCTGTATCTTCTGCATTGCATTCAGGTTACCCTGATGTTTTGTCTCATAGTGCCGTCTTAGATTAAATTCTGTAATTACAGCCACATTAGCTCCACAAATGAGACACACGGGTTCAGTAAACATATACTCAGCCTCCCATCGGTTTTAAAGGCTCTATTTTCAGAATCAACTTTTCTCTTCAGCATCGTGTGAGCTAGCTTCGCAATAACTTGCAGCATCATAAGCTAGACTTGATTAACGCTAAGTGTTCGGCAAGGCAGCTGAAGCGCTGCATTATTAGCGCTGATCTGTAGTTTGTGTTACCTGCGCTTCATATACCCGGGCCATTAATAACAATAATACACTATATAAAATGATCTCGCGGGCGGATATAATTACGCCGGGCGGATGTGGCCCGCGCCCTTGAGTTTGACACATATGGACTAAATAGAACTTGAAAAGATATATTTTTTCAAATGTGATCGCGCAATTCAGATAGAGTTGGCGCACTACAGCCTGCATGCCTCAATAAGTCATCCTCCCTCATTCTTACTTTTTACCGTTCATCTAATGAATACACTGATTATGGCTTTACCAAAACAATCATTGATGGCGAATAAAGTATCCATTATTCGACTATGTAGATCGGGATATATATATACATATATATATACCCGCGTATCGCAGCGAGAGTAGTGTGTTAAAAAGCTAGAAAAGAAAAGGGAACATTTTAAAAATAGCGTAACATGACTGTCAATATACAGTATTTGTTTTGTGAGTGTTACTGAGTGTTGCTGTCATCAAGGATTTGATTATCATTATTTCTTTCAATCAGGTTCGTATTTGTAGGATGTGTTGTGTTCAAGTTACATTCCGTGTTTGTCAATCGTTGTAAAGATGACAGGTTTCATTCATCGATTCGTTTCTTACTGCATCAATAAACAGCTCGTCGTCTTCTTTATCTGAGACCTGACACACTGCATGCACGGGTTATCGGGACATTGACTTTTTCCAACGTGTGCTTTGTTTCCGCAGTAGCTGGATTTATGAATATGCTTGTATGTATCAGACGCTTCATATTTTTTGCTGCCTTTTCAATTGTGTAATTCGGTTTTGTTCAGCTCTTTGGAACTGTTGCTTTTATCTGTGCACTGCGTCAGTTCCGTGAGCCTTCGGTATACATGCATCGAAGATTCCCAGCTGTGCTGGTGCCATCTCGTGCTATGTCCATGGCTGTATTTAATGTTACCTTAGTCCTGGCACTTAAAACGTTCTCTCGCAGTTTCGCTGAGTTTGTGTCAAACACCACCCTGACCATCTCATCTTCCTCTCCATAAGCACAGTCCTTCACCCGTGAATATTTAGTGGCAGTTTGCTATTGGATTGCCGCTGACGGACGGCCTTATATGGGCAGGCTTTAAATTACAAACGCCAGCGGCAGCCTGTCTATGAACTTAAAGTTTAGGTTTGTATATGTCACTCGCTCGCTTCTTATTGTTTTGCTGCCTTCTCAATTATATAATGCATGTTTTCTTCAGCGCTTTTTGGAGGTCTTCCTGGTTTTCTATGTACTGCGTGATTACGTGGGAGGCGTGATGATGTCACACGAAACTCCGCCCCCACGGCGTTCAAGCTCATCTCCATTACAGTAAATGGAGAAAAACAGCTTCCAGTTATGACGCGTAGAATTTCGATATAAAACCTGCCCAACTTTTGTAAGGAAGCTGTAAGGAATTAACCTGCCAAATTTCAGCCTTCCACCCACACGGGAAGTTGGAGAATTAGTGATGAGTGAGTGAGTGAGTGAGTGAGGGCTTTGCCTTTTATTAATGTGTGTGTATATATATGTGTATATATATACTGTATATATATATATATATATATAAAAAACACAAGTGATAGTAGCTTTAAGTGTAATATTGTAATGCCGTTTATCTGGATAAGAAATGCAGAACTGCGCTGACTCTTAATGTAGCCTATTTACCAGTGAACCATAACTTTTTTTAAAAACATTAAAAAATTATAAGCAAGCTGTTTATAAACTAGGGCTGCAACTAATGATTATTTTGATAGTCGACTAATCGTTCAGTTTTTCTCCAATTAGTCACGATTATTTCATGCCTGACAAATTTCATGCCTGAGACCTATGGTTGCACATGCTGTTCTGGGCTCCAGTGCATGGGTAAACTCATCTGCTCATGTCTGTCCACCTGTGAATGTCACCCTGATGTCTCTGCATTAACACAATTAAAATTAATAATAATCAAATTAAAATAACAACCATTGAAACATATGAATTTAAAAATAATCAATGTTTTATATTAGTGTGACCCTCACAATAAAAAAGAAATTCATTAAACAATACAAACTAAAGTGCACATAGTCTTTAAACAAAAAAAAAGTGCATTTAACTTAACCAAAAATGGCCACTGCTGTGTCTTAAAGTCCAAAAGTTTAAACAAAGCTTCAGTACAAATAAAATAAAACAATAATGTATAGTTAATAAAAGATTCAGTTCATATATTCCTGATTGCAGTGCAGGAACGGGAGCATTTCGACATGCTCTGGTGTGAGGCTGGCTCTCTTCTTTGAGCCAATGTTCCCAGTTGCTGAGAAGAGATGCTCAGAGGGAGTAGAGGTAGCAGGAATACACAAGAATGATTTTGCAGACAGAGAAAGATGTTTTAATCATCATACTCTGAAGATAAAGTGTTGTAGTTTATCACATCATGTACTATATTATGCCAAAATAAAATATGTAACAAGCTAATTACTGATATACTCAAAACCACAAGTTACTTAATGTTAGTTAGAGGTGGCTTACTATTCATATGAGCTCAAAAATTATATACGAAAAAAGAAGAAAAAAAACTAGGACAGCTCAGCTACTCCTATTCACTCGTTTGCTATAGCTCCAAACACATTAGCAGACATCACTGAAATTATATTCACTTAACCCTTAAACCTTCGCAACTGGCTATAGACGGTTTCAGTGCAATTTGGAAGCGCGGCAAAGCCGAGTATATGCGGCGACATACATTCAGTGACATACATTCATTGAACTCTGCAACCGGCTAAAGTTGTTTCTCAGTGCAAATTGCTAGCACGCTGGGGGCAAGTAGTATATTCGGCGTCGTACATTCATTGAACCCCATAACTGGCTATATTTGCTTTACAGAGCAATTTGGCAGCACGCCTGAGCCGATCAATCAGTGTCGTACATTCGTTCAGCATCTAGTTCTTGAGCACTGCTGGCCCCGGCAGAACTGCAGCACCACTGTCTGCAGTTTTTCAGCCGCTGCACTAGACAAGCCTGCAGTCACCAGCGTTTACTTCTGTATGTCTGCGTGCAGCCAGTTTAAGCGCAGTTGGCGATGTGATTTACTGAATTTCAGGTTTAGTTGCACCTTCAATATATAATAATAGATTGTTGCAGTATTTTTTTTTTTTTATTTATAGTTTTTGCAGTTCATTTGCAGTGTGTAAAATTATCAGTGTTACAGTAATTGTGATGGTCTTTGCATGAAAAGAAAATGTGTTGTTAAAATTTCACATTTTCTTTGTGAATTGTGAAGTTTACTGAAAAAGTGAAGCTAAAAAGTATCTGGCGTCAGTGTTCTCCCCAGAAATTTTTTCCAGCCGGGTAGTACGAAAAGGTAGCCAGATGGGGCGGGACGGGGAAATTTGGTGGTGGGGAAAATTAAATGTGCACTATTTTTATTAGTTAATGATTATTAATTATTTTCCAAAGCTTAATATGGCTTTCTTTTTTAAGGTTTGACACTTGCGGCAGAATATTTTTATTACATTTTAAAAATAACCAATTCAGGATCCTGCAACCCTAACAAAAATTTTTAAATAACAATTGTTATGACATAAACCAAGAGGCACAAGTATTTTCGCTGTCGGGAAGAAAAGTAAAAACAATGAAAAAAAAAGGTATGGGAAACCTAATGATGAAAAATTAAAAAATATTCTTCAAAGCCAACTTGCATATGCAGAAGGTGTCTTCAGTTAAATATTTATTCTGCTTTTCTTCCTAGAGGCCCAGTTGTCTGATGCTTTCCCATAATCAAAGTCCCCAGGATCTGGGCCCCCCCAAGGAGATCACTCATCATACACTGTTGTAGTGACTGTACTGCAAAGTCATCAGACAGCCATCTAGTGTCACTGGCCATTTTCAGCTTAATCTGCAGAAAATTTTGAATTTCCGTTAAACCGGCCATCCTAACTGAAGAATTTAGGAAGAAATAGAATAGCTGCCTTAAGATGTTCAGTTTTCTTAAATAAGGTACAGTAGCTGCTGCTGGGGCACTTGCAAGGGCCAATTGGCAGTTTACACAGTGGCAGTTGACCAAGAGTCCAGATGTTTTATCTCTAAGCGGTTTTGCCACACCTTTCTGTTTCCCAATCATAACAGCCAATTCATCTGACCCTAGTCCAACCAGATTAGCGGTTTTCAAGCCTAGAGTGTCCATAGTCTCACTCAGTGTGTTGGTTATAGTCTCACTCAGTGTGTTGGTTATAGTCTCCGCTTTGCCGTCCATCATATTGCGGGTTCATACAAAACTAACTCTGACCTCTTTAGTGACCTGGCAAACATACTTCATGTAAATAATGAATTGTTTTACATCTGAGATATCTGTGGTTTCATCACACAGAATACTGAAAAACTTTTCTGTGTGTATATTTTTCAGTATGTTAGATTTAATTTCTGATGCTAAGACATCCAGCAGCTCTTGCATTATTCTTTCAGAGGTGTAATGTGCATTTTTACCAACATTGCGATGTTGTAAAAAGGAACAACTTATTTCTTTACAGTGTTCCAACAGGTTTTCAAACAACGTATGTGGCAACTCATTTTTTGCCAAACAATGCATGGATCTTAAAGCTCCCACAAAGGCACCTCTCTTAAGATATTTAACACAGATGTAGGTCTTTCAATTTGACCAATTCCAGTTTGCTCTTTCCTAAAAGCTCAGCAGAAGACTAAATGTGCGTTTTACATTTTTCATGGTCCAGCAAGCTTTCTTTTTGAATTCTTGTGCATGGCATGTGTTTCCAAGGTAACTCCATCCTTGGGGGGGGGCGTTTGTTTGAATATTTCCTGCACAATGAGCACCACATACCATTTTCTTTGACCATTAGCCAATTAAAATCTTTAAACCATTGTTTGTTTATGCCGGATAAGCGGTGATTAGATTTATCAATTGGCAGAGTGTGTGCTGAAGAGATTTCCCCTGATGGACCATCCTCTGCCACATGTGGAGCTGACGCCGCACATTTATTAGTTTGTGATGTCTCTTTTCTGAAATAACTGAGCAGTGTTGTTTTGTGAACACTTCTTTTGCTCATGTTGGTAAAACATTTGAAAAAAATGTAAAGTACCTATGAATAAGACTTTTGAGTGGGAAAGGGAGAGCCTGTTGGATATTCAGTTCACACTTGCAGTATGGCAAGTACGCATTCTCGACATTTACACTTTATTCTCGACGTTTCTACTTTATTCTCACCGTTTATCTCGGATTAAATTCAACATGACTTTATTCTCATAGATTGTCATTAAAGTAGAACATCGTAAACTAAACTTTATCTTAAAATGAATGTTTAATTTACTAGATTTTCTCAAACCCCGTCATAAGTTATGTAGCAACATGTCGACTTTATTCTCATCATATAGTTTTTTTTCTTCACTTTGTCCGTATTTTCGCTTCCGTAAAAAAACCCGCAGCAATTCAGTGACAAATCTTTTGCTCAGGACACAGTGTTTGCTGCAAGGATTTTGCAATATGGACGCAGGTCCAAATATGAGCAAATATAAGAACGGCAGATAGGGTCATTTTAAACAGGAACCACAGTGAGTGGTACAAGGATTTTTGCACACAGAACACACCTAATGCTTAAATAACTGTGTGCATACATATATATATATATATATATATATATATATATATATATATATATATATATATATATATATATATATATGTACTGTGCTATGTACTGTAAAAGAAGAGAGCTGCTGTACCCACAGTCGCACTATACAGACTGCGCTGATGCTGAGAACAGAGATATCAGTTTCTGATGCCTTTTTTCTGATATCTGTCAGGCTGGTTCCACTAGACTTTTTTTTATTTTATCAGTGCTCCTTTTGCCCGCCTACCTCCACATCCTCTTTGCTTGTGAAGTGCCGCTCCACTCCTGCTATTAGCATGTACTGCCCCGTCTCGCCTGCCCACCTCTCCATACTCCTTGCTACTGCATTAGGCTGCTACACTCCGCTATTACCATGTACAGCCCGCTCTCAAAACCCCACCTCCCCATACTCTTTGCTTGTGAAATGTGCTCCGCCTCATCCATGCTATTAGCTTTAGCAATATTTGCCCACCCGCCCGCTCGTCCCTTGCCATCTCTGCAGATCATTAGATCTGCCTGTGCCTGCAGATCTGCGGCTGTCATCTCACAATGTCATGTGAGATGACAGCTGGGCACTCAACTAAATTATCCGGGCGGAGTGCCCGGCTAAAAGACGCTAGGGAGAACACTGGGTGTCCAGGGGCGCATTAACCCCCAAGTATTTGTCGGTTTAAGGGTTAACTATCATTGTCGAAACCTTCATGTAAACATTATAGTACAAACATCAACGTTAGCACGTGACACTAACTTTACTCGGTAAAACTTACCACTCAAGAGACAATGTCGTTACAGCTCCAGGATGCTTGCATTTCCGATGCTTATGCATCATGGTGATGCTGCCATGAAAAGAAAGCTTCGCTTTGCATAATCTACATTCAGCTTTTTTTTCGTTTTCGGTGAAGTGTTCCCACACTTTAGAAAGTTTCTGTCTCAATTTTTTTCCATCTCCTTCCCCCTCCCCTATCTGACTCACCATTGCAACCATGTTTATTTTCCTCTACATTCTTCTTCTACTCAGACGTGCTTCTTTGTTGGTAGGACTTTGTGCAGTCTTGACAAACAATAACAAATTATACTGCCCCAGACTTTCATGTAGTGCATCGCAGTTACAAAAACCAATGTGGTTCTTTGTGACTGGAACCTCTATTGAAGGTTCTGTTTATGATGCGTCGACAATAAAAAATGTGCGTCGATGATTTTTTGTAGTTGACGTCGTCGATTACGTTGACTAATCGTTGCAGCCCTATTATAAACCTACCATTATTAAGGCTGTGGGAGACGACTTAACTTTTCTGTCCATACAAGTTTATCATTGTTACAAGTACTCCACCAATACTGAACAACATAACAATTTCCAGTGTAGTGCTCCTTTCTCTTCATTAATCTCCACCACATAAAATGCTCAAAGCTGCTTTTATTTGCATGGGTGCGGTCTTTGTGACTTTTGATGTTAGCAGCATTTGGAGAGCTGGGCACAGTAACAATAAGTTTCTGGCCAAAACAGTTAAGCCAAGGTCAGCCCAGTTGTCTTACAGCTGATATTATATTTGCTGAATTGTTTGTTGTAATGCAGGCAATTTTCTTCAAAGTATTAAGCATATCCTTTCTCCACTGTGCATGACTTTTCTTGATTGCATTTATGCATTTTTTTTCCACCTTAAACTGTTCCTGTAGGGGTCGCTAGCTCCCTAGGTGGACTAAGTTCTTTTTGTAATTGCGGCGTTTTAAGTAACCGAAAACTATATAAATATGATAATAAAAGGCGATACCTCTCCCATAGTGATACGCTGGTAAAAATCGCATAAGAGAAAATAACTTGGCTTTCTTTAATGACGATTTACGTGGCATTACAGACAGGAAGCCATAGCAAAACATTACCAAGGTGGGATCTTGATCTATATAGTCTGCTATTTTTCGTCGCTGCACTGGAAGGGTTTTCAGGACAGATGACGATATCACCCATCCGTCCATCGGCTTCAAAGAATTTGGTTGCTGTCCAAGTCTTATATACTGTACTGGTTCCTTCACGTGCAGGCCCTTACTTAGGTTCCAAACAAGGGAAGGAGAGGATTCCATTTCATCTCTAACAAACATAAATAGTACAATGCCCACTTTCGTAGTTGTACCTTCTCTCTTCAGATGCTTGCCTAGCAGTTCCAAATGCTTAGAAGCCCCTGTGTGCTAACTTTGGCCTGGCCTATACATGTGAGTGGATTTATAAAATAATTTTTGTACAGAGCACAGTGACATTACATCCTACAAAATAAGTCTCTTTCGTATAAACTGGAGCCTGTTCCGAAGTCCCCGGGCCGATTGGCATGTAACCTAACGAGGAGGGATGCAGGTGGAGGAAAAGATGCTGTTTATGTGCAATTACCAACCCCCTGACTATATCGCATCCATTTTTGATTGCCGATATGTATTATCGCGACAATGGACTAAAGTAAAGACCAGTATTACTTGCATATTTGGAGAAGTCCATAAATATAAATCCCCCCTGTGTTTCATCAGCCAGGTAAGATAGCTGAAAAATTCCCCATGGTGGTATTCCCCAAGCCAGCTTTTCCAGTGATTCTAGGGTGGGACTGGTCTCATAATAAATGTGGTGTACTACTGACTACTCCTGATTGAAACTTAGGCCTAGTTATGGACGAGGATGACCCCGCTCAAGCTGTCTCCATGCCTTGTAATGAGCCGGCAGAGAGGGATACGGAAGCCCCAGAGTTGGATGGGGAGACTCTTGGGCTGTCACAGATGGATACATCATCAGCCCGCGCCTCGAGTAGCCGGGTGACTCCCCACCCATTGAGGTCAAACCAGACCCTCTTTCAGAGATACACTTTCAGTTTAGAGAGACTCCAGCTTCTTTCAAAAGGGGGCAGTGGAATGATGACTCCCTGAAATTTGCAAAAAATGCAGTTGTCCTCGTCAATGGCCAATGCACCCATCAGCCCATGCCACAGGGTCCTCACTTTGTAATAGAAAATGACCTGTTGTATCGACTGGCGAAGCATGAAGGGGGAGGTGAGGAAGTTGTTGTTAATCCCACGAACGTACTGGCGGCAGGTCTGTGAAGTGACGCACGCCCACCTCCTAGGAGGCCATTTAGCACCGAAAAGACTTCAGAGTGTATCAGGCTCCAATTTTATTGGCCGAGAATTAATGAGGAGGTTTGCCATTTTTACATCTCTTGTCCAGAGTGTCAATTACGGCAAATTCCTAGGAAGAACCAGGCTCCTCTGATTCCCTTTCCCCAGATACAGTGGTGTGAAAAACTATTTGCCCCCTTCCTGATTTCTTATTCTTTTGCATGTTTGTCACACAATGTTTCTGATCATCAAACACATTTAACCATTAGTCAAATATAACACAAGCAAACACAAAATGCAGTTTTTAAATGATGGTTTTTATTATTTAGGGAGAAAAAAAATCCAAACCTACATGGCCCTGTGTGAAAAAGTAATTGCCCCCTGAATCTAATAACTGGTTGGGCCACCCTTTGCAGCAATACCTAACATACCTAAATTTGGAAGTAATAGGAAACTAAAAAAATCTCCACGATGGATTAATAAAGATTTAAAAAAGAAGTTGCAAAGGAAAAAACTGCTGTATAAGGCATATAAGACTAATGACTGCAAAGAGAACCGTGCAGCGTATGAGAAAATGAGGGCAACCATTAAGAAGGATATCAGGGAGGCTAAAAGACAGTTGGAGAGGAATATAGCAGATAAGGCGAAAGAAGACCCCAAGAGATTCTTTCAGTATTTTAGTAGTAAAAGAACAGTTAAGGAGGAGGTCAAGTTCATCAGGAATAGTAAAGGGAATTAAAAGATACAGACAATGAAATAGCAGATGCCCTAAACTTACATTTTTCTGAGGTGTTTACAAGTGAGCAAGTGGATAACCTGCCAGAGGTAAACACAACTACTAAGGAGGTACTGAGGGATTTGGAAATTGTAGAGGGAGAAGTGCTGCTCAGATTAAATAAGATAAAATCAAACAAATCACCAGGCCCAGATAATATTTATCCTCGTGTTCTTAAGGAGGCTAGTGAGTACATATATAAACCCTTGACACACATTTTTAGGAAGTCACTGTGCACTGGAGAGATTCCAAAGGACTGGAAAATGGCAAATATCATCCCATTATATAAAAAGGGTGACAGGGCAGATCCAAGCAACTATAGGCCAGTAAGCTTAACAAGCATCACAGGAAAATTAATGGAAGGAATTATTAAGGATAAGATTGAGCAACACATGACAAGGACAGGAGTTATTCTGAACAGTCAGCATGGGTTCAGAAGGGGAGGTCGTGTTTTACTAACATGTTGGAATTCTATGAGGAGGCAACAAAGGATACGATCAAAGTGGAGCTTATGATATTATTTATCTGGACTTTCAGAAAGCATTTGATAAGGTGCCACATGAGAGGTTGGGCATCAAGTTAAAAGAAGTGGGAATTCAGGGTGATGTTTTTAGATGGGTGCAGAATTGGCTCAGACACAGGAAGCAGAGGGTGATGGTGCGAGGAACCTCATCAGAACTGGCGATGTTATGAGTGGTGTTCCACAGGGGTCAGTGCTAGGGCGCTGCTATTTTTAATATATATAAATGATTTAGATAGGAATATAAGTAACAAGCTGGTTAAGTTTGCAGATGATACCAAGATAGGTGGATTAGCAGATAATTTGGAATCCGTTATATCATTACAGAAGGACTTGGATAGCATACAGGCTTGGGCAGATTTGTGGCAGATGAAATTTAATGTCAGTAAATGTAAAGTATTACACATAGGAAGTAAAAATATTAGGTTTGAATACACAATGGGCGGTCGAAAAATCGAGAGTACACCTTATGAGAAGGATTTAGGAGTCATAGTGGACTCCAAGCTATCAACTTCCAGACAGTGTTCAGAAGCCATTAAGAAGGCTAACAGAATGTTAGGTTATATAGCACGATCTGTGGAGTACAAGTCCAAGGAGGTTATGCTCAACCTTTATAATGCACTGGTGAGGCCTCATCTTGAGTACTGTGTGCAGTTTTGGTCTCCAGGCTACAAAAGGACATAGCAGCACTAGAAAAGGTCCAGAGAAGAGCGACTAGGCTGATTCCAGGTCTACAGGGGTTGAATTATGAGGAAAGATTAAAAGAGCTGGGCCTTTACAGTTTAAGCAAAAGAAGATTAAGAGGTGACATGATTGAAGTGTTTAAAATTATGAAGGGAATTAGTACAGTGGATCGAGACTTGTATTTTAAAATGAGCTCATCAAGAACACGGGGACACAGTTGGAAACTTGTTAAGGGTAAATTTCGCACAAACATTAGGAAGTTTTTCTTTACACAAAGAACGATAGACACTTGGAATAAGTTACCAAGTAGTGTGGTAGACAGTAAGACGTTAGGGACTTTCAAAACTCGACTTGATGTTTTCTTGGAGGAAGCAAGTGGATAGGACTGGCGAGCTTTGTTGGGCTGAATGGCCTGTTCTCGTCTAGATTGTTCTAATTCTAATTCTAATTCAATAACTGCAATCAAGCGTTTGCGATAACTTGCAATGAGTCTTTTACAGCGCTCTGGAGGAATTTTGGCTTTGGCCCACTCATCTTTGCAGAATTGTTGTAATTCAGCTTTATTTGAGGGTTTTCTAGCATGAACTGCCTTTTTAAGGTCATGCCATAGCATCTCAATTGGATTCAGGTCAGGACTTTGACTAGGCCACTCCAAAGTCTTCATTTTGTTTTTCTTCAGCCACTCAGAGGTGGATTTGCTGGTGTGTTTTGGGTCATTGTCCCATTGCAGCACCCAAGATCACTTCAGCTTGAGTTGACGAACAGATGGCCGGACTTTCTCCTTCAGGATTTTTTGGTAGACAGTAGAATTCATGGTTCCATCTATCACAGCAAGCCTTCCAGGTCCTGAAGCAGCAAAACAACCCCAGACCATCACACTACCACCACCATATTTTACTGTTGCTATGATGTTCTTTTTCTGAAATGCTGTGTTCCTTTTACGTCAGATGTAACGGGACATTTGCCTTAAAAAAGTTCAACTTTTGTCTCATCAGTCCACAAGGTATTTTCCCAAAAGTCTTGGAAATCATTGACATGTTTCTTAGCAAAATTGAGACGAGCCCTAATGTTCTTTTTGCTTAACAGTGGTTTGTGTCTTGTAAATCTGCCATGCTGGCTGTTTTTTTTGCCCAGTCTCTTTCTTATGGTGGAGTCGTGAACACTGACCTTAATTGAGGCAAGTGAGGCCTGCAGTTCTTTAGACGTTGTCCTGGGGTCTTTTGTGACCTCTCAGATGAGTCGTCTCTGCGCTCTTGGGGTAATTTTGGTCGCCGACCACTCCTGGGAAGGTTCACCACTGTTCCATGTTTTTGCCATTTGTGGATAATGGCTCTCACTGTCGTTCACTGGAGTCCCAAAGCTTTAGAAATGACTTTATAACCTTTACCAGACTGATAGATCTCAATTCCTTGTTCTCATTTGTTCCTGAATTTCTTTGGATCTTTGCATGATTTCTAGCTTTTGAGGTGCTTTTGGTCTACTTCTCTGTGTCAGACAGCTCCTATTTAAGTGATTTCTTGATTGAAACAGGTGTGGCAGTAATCAGGCCTGGGGGTGGCTACAGAAATTGAACTCAGGTGTGATACACCACAGTTAGGTTATTTTTTAACAAGGGGGCAATTACTTTTTCACACAGGGCCATGTAGGTTTGGATTTATTTTCTCTCTAAATAATAAAAACCATCATTTAAAAACTGCATTTTGTGTTTACTTGTGTTATATTTTACTAATGGTTAAATGTGTTTGATGATCAGAAACATTTTGTGTGACAAACATGCAAAAGAATAAGAAATCAGGAAGGGGGCAAATAGTTTTTCACACCACTGTAGATGTCCCATTCGAACATATTGGTATCAATATAGTAGGACCTAGTGCTAGGCGGTATACTGGTTCATACTGAAAACCGTTTTTAATTTTTGTTATGATATGGATTTTTCTTATACCGCAACATCGGTTTAAATTGCCTAAACAATGTTTGGAATGTTGCGCAGCGGGAAACTGTTTAAGGGGGGACCTTTTTCCACTGCTACACTGCTAAACGCATACAACGGAGTACATGCGTTAGCAGAGGTGTTGTGCGGGGGGCTCTTTTTCACTGCTACACCACTAAATAGGCATGCAACGGAGTACATGCAGTAATGGAGGTATTGCGTGGTGAAAATGTACAGAAAACATTCTGTCTGTTGCCTGGAGATACTTTCGTTTTAAAAGGTCAGATATGGACCATTAAGTTCAAATCTGTGAATAATGTTTCTGTACTACTGGGTAATAATGCAAGCCAAGTTGTGCTTGTTTTATTTTATTTTCCAATACAGTGTAATGTACCTGGGTACTGTGTAATAGTGTGACGACATGTTGACTTTATTCTTGACGATAATGACGAGAATACTTTATTCTCGACATATAGTTTTTTTTTTTTTTCTTCCCTGTGTCCTTTTTTATTATCTTCACCGTTGCCCTAAAACGATTCTGTAGGGCTATACCATAAATAGCATCATAAATGCAAGTTGCAGTTTTATAATTTATGTATATAAGCTTAGTTTGAAGCACGGTCCATATTAATGCAATTTTCCTTAATGATGGTTCAGTTGGTAAAGATGTCATCACAAAGTTGCACTTGTTTTATTTTATTTTTATTTGGTGAATACTGCGTAATGCACCTGGGCTTGAAGTAATATTATTACTGGAAGTTGCAGTATTATTTATTTTATTATAATTTATTAGTTTAAATATTGTGCAGTTTAATGATGGTAAAGTTGTTTAAAAAGTCACTTTAACGTGTCAGTGGACAGAGATTGTTAACATTAACAGAAAGTGCAGTTGGTTTACTAAAAATATTTACTATTTATTCCTTTTCTAAGACATGTTCAGTGCAATAAAACTTTTGACAAGCACCTCTGAATATTTTACTAAGTCTAAATGCCTCTTTGGATGGTTGAAAATATATTGTCAAAATTTTAGTTTAAATTTTTTGCAAAATTCATTCAATAAAAAGGTTCTATATTTTGACTGCATCTGCCATGCAGTGTGATTCCTTCTCTTCATTAATGCCACCCCTTTGAAAAATATCTCTTCATGTGGCCATTCAAACCTTTTCAGGGGGTCCTCGGGTTACAACATTTCGACATATGACGTTTCAAGTTTACAACGCTCACTCCCATAAAAACTTTAAAAAAAAATAATTGATACGTGAATGTTTCAGCTTACGCCATTAGCGTCATACGGAATTTTTTTACACTCATTTTTTGGCATTTTTTCTGTTACTACAATACAGTGTACAATATAGTATATTTATGTCCTTTTCCTTTTTATGTGGTTTAGTTGTGTTTTTATGTTCTAGATTATAATTTGGCAGTTGTGTTGTGAAGTGACTTAGGCTAAGGTGTGTTTCGACTTACACCAAAATTTGGGTTACATCACTGTTGTACAAACGGAACTGTATCCTCACCCGAGGATCCCCAAGTATTAATACTTGTGTGCACATTAAAATGTTTTTTTAGTACAATATACAATTCTCATGATAGTGGAATAGGTTATTCTTAGCCAGTCTACTGCAGTAATTGCAGTGGAAAATGTGGTTACCATCCATCCACTCATGCATGGGAAAAAAAATACCATTGAATACCGGGATAATTTATAAAAATACAGATATAGAATTTTGGTCGTACCGCCCAGCATTAGTAGGACCCCTCGAGCCCTTGGCCCAAGGATATAAATACATATTAGTCCTTATGGATTATGCTACTTGATATCTGGAGACTGTTCCCTTGCGCTCGAACACGTCTAAGACTATTGCACGGGAACCTTTAGGGGTGTTTGTGTGGGGCGGCCTTTTACCTCGGAGACAGTCAGAGAGACTGCCAAGTTACTTAAAATAAAGCACTTAACACTAGAATTACCAGAGCCTACGACAAAACACGTAATTCCGTCCCACCTTAAACTGCTTCTTAAATCCCTTCACACCTCTCCGCCAGCGTCCTTTGTCTTCTAAATATGCTGATAAAGAGAAGCTTGGAGCAGCCGGCTATTCCATCCCCCCACCAATTTAGAACGTGCACGAACTTCAGCTTGATTGAGTATCTGGGAGTGAAGTAGAGTTTTAGAGTGGAAATAATAGATCGTTGTTTGGAACACACGCACTTCATGTCTGTTCCGTTTCCACAGTAATTTGTGTCAACACATTGTTAAAATAGTAACGTTTTTTATATTCTAGTAGTAGATGACAAAATGTAGGCATAAACTATATAGTGTATGAAGCCTGAAGTCCAAATAGCAAAGAAACATTTTCACAAGAATAACACATTTGCACTTTTATTCAAAAATATAACTGCAGAAACAAAAAGCCGCCTCAACATGCGACATTGACAGCAGTTTATTGAAACTGCTTCCGTGGTTCAATAGACTCAGCCCCCGCTTGGGAATCAAGAGAGAAGTAAACTGCTCTTAGTCTTACTATTTTAGAATAAAAGCATACATTTGATTTCAGTCTGTAACAGCCGGTGCAATTTATGATCCTTGTAAAGGTTAGCTTTTTTTTTTTTTATTCACTTTTCATTCTCTCAGTCGAGTTCAGAATCAATCCATACAACCCCATCTGACACGGCTGTTTTCACTAAAGACGCGCTATAGCTCTGCAGTGTACCACAATGCATACTAACGCCTGCCCCCACCCCCGGTTCTGACACACAAACGCTGGCGAAGCTGCCTTCTTCAGTATCTCACCGTCACTTGCTTTTCTTTTTTTCAGTTTTATTGAGTGTTCCTGCCAGTCCCGCATGTTGCTGTATGCTGTTTCTTTTGTACTTCAGGACATGCAGAGGAAAGAATGGTAAAAAGCAGTAACCGGCTCTATATGCAATCATCAGACACTCCCCATCTGCCCGTGTCGTTCAAACACAGGAACATATATTGGTGTAAAAGTATAACAAAAGTGCACTTTTATTCAAGTGCACTTTTTCCATCGCCTTTTCCTGTAAGAAGCAATGTACACACTTCTCTCTATGCTGTGGTTTCTATTACACACCTGAAAGAAAGAGACAATATATGTGAAAATATAATCGCACTAATGCAATATTATTTGAAAACGAACAGCGTCAGATCGGGTGTGAATTTATGCAGGAACTGGAAATTCTCTGATGCGGGACCTTCCCCCAGGGAAGAAAGTACAGTGTCAGGTGCTCATTCAGTGTAATAGAAACCATAGCACAGAGAGGTGTGTACACGGCAACAAGTACACGTGTCGTAAATGTAGGAAGGACGGTCCTTGGGTGTGTGGGAACTGTTAATATTTGAATGTGATGATTTTATATAGCACGGAATGAAAATCAGCACTTCTTAGCATTGCACCATGCAAGCTGTCGTATCAATCGCCTACTGTAACTTGCTTTCTTTTTCTTGGTTATACAGGTAGTTTTGAATAAAAGTGCACTTGTTTTGTTTGCGAAATGAAGTGTCTCGTGCACTTTTCGTGGCATTACGTGTATTTTTGAGCATGCCCGTTTGAGCAGTATAAAAAGTATTGAAAAGTATAACAAAACAACGGGCAGATGGGGAGTGTCTGATGATTGCATATAGCTCCGAACTTACTGCTCTTTACCATTCTCTCCTCTGCATGCCCTGGAGTACAAAAAACAGAATACAGGCGCTATAGCTCTGCGTTGTACCACGATGCATACTAACGCACCAAAAAAGGGTTCTGACACACAGATGCTGGCGAAGCTGCCTTCTTCGTATCTCACCGTCACTTGATTTTCTTTTAATTCAGTTTTATTGAGTGTTCCTGCCAGTCCCGCATGTTGCTGTATGCTGGATATTTTCACATGTATTGTCTCTTTCTTTCAGGTGTGTAATAGAAACCACAGCATAGAGAGAAGTGTGTACATTGCTTCTTACAGGAAAAGGCGATGGAAAAAGTGCACTTGAATAAAAGTGCACTTTTGTTATACTTTTACACCAATATATGTTCCTGTGTTTGAACGACACGGGCAGATGGGGAGTGTCTGATGATTGCATATAGCGCCGAAGTTACTGCTTTTTACCATTCTTTCCTCTGCATGTCCTGGAGTACAAAAGAAACAGCATACAGCAACATGCGGGGACTGGCAGGAACACTCAATAAAACTGAATAAAATGAAAAGCAAGTGACGGTGAGATACGAAGAAGGCAGCTTCGCCAGCGTCTGTGTGTCAGAACCCTTTTGGGGGGGGACATTAGTATGCATCGTGGTACACTGCAGAGCTATAGCGCGTCTTTAGTGAAAACAGCCGTGTCAGATGGGGTTGTATGGATTGATTCTGAACGCGACTGAGAGAATGAAAAGTGAATAAAAAAAAAAAGCTAACCTTTACAAGGATCATAAATTGCACCGGCTGTTACAGACTGAAATCAAATGTATGCTTTTATTCTAAAACAGTAAGACTAAGAGCAGTTTACTTCTCAAAACGGAGGGGCGCAGGATTGAACTCGTGACCTCTTGATTCCCAAGCGGGGGCTGAGTCTATTGAACCACGGAGGCAGTTTCAATAAACTGCTGCCAATGTCGCATGTTAAGGCGGCTTTTTGTTTCTGCGGTTATATTTTTGAATAAAAGCGCAATTGTGTTATTCTTGTGAAAATGTTTCTTTGCTATTTGGACTTCAGGCTTCATACACTATATAGTTTATGCCTACATTTTGTCATCTACTACTAGAATATAAAAAACGTTTCTGTTTTAACAATGTGTTGACACAGATTACTGTAGAAACGGAACAGACATGAAATGCGTGTGTTCCAAACAACGATCTATTTCCACTCTAAAACTCCACTTCACTCCCAGATACTCAATCAAGCTGAAGTTCGTGCACGTTCTAAATTGGTGGTGGGATGGAATAGACGGCTGCTCTAGCTTCTCTTTATCAGCACATTTAGAAGACAAAGGGCGCTGGCGGAGAGGTGTGAAGGGATTTAAGAAGCGATTTAAGGTGGGACGGAGTTACAAGTTTTTTCGTAGGCTCTGGTAATTCTAGTGTTAAAGACTGCGGTGTATCATCCTCAAACCAACAGTCTAGTCGAGAGGTTTATTCAGGCTCTCAAACAAATGCTTCGCAAGGTGGTCAGTGGGGGCGGGAGGAACTGGGATCAGCTCCTCCCCCCGTGCTCTTTGCCTGTCGGGAAGTCCTTCAATCCTCTACAGGGTTCTCACCATTTAAATTATTCTATGGACAACAACCTCAGGGAGTTTTGGATATTTTTGATAGAAGGATGGGAAGGAGAGGCTCTTCCCTTCAGCAGTATATTAGAGTATATTGTGCAATTACACAATCGATTTGGGAAAATTCTACCTAATTTAATACAGTGCATCCAGAAAGTATTCACAGCGCATCACTTTATCCACATTTTGTTATGTTACAGCCTTATTCCAAAATGAATTTAAATTCATTTTTTTCTTCGGAATTCTACACACAACACCCCATAATGACAACGTGAAAAAAGTTTACTTGAGATTTTTGCAAATTTATTAAAAATAAAAAAATTGAGAAGGCACATGTACATAAGTATTCACAGCCTTTTCCATGAAGCTCAAAATTGAGCTCAGGTGCATCCTGTTTCCCCTGATCATCATTGAGATGTTTCTGCAGCTTAAGTGGAGTCCACCTGTGGTAAATTCAGTTGATTGGACATGATTTGGAAAGGCACACTCCTGTGTATATATAAGGTCCCACAGTTGACAGTTCATGTCAAAGCACAAACCAAGCATTAAGTCAAAGGAATTGTCTGTACACCTCCGAGACAGGATTGTCTCGACGCACAAATCTGGGAAAGGTTACAGAAAAATTTCTGCTGCTTTGAAGGTCCCAATGAGGACAGTGGCCTCCTCCATCCGTAAATGGAGTAAGTTCGAAACCACCAGGACTCTTCCTAGAGCTGGCCGGCCATCTAAACTGAGCGATTGGGGGAGAAGGGCCTTAGTCAGGGAGGTGACCAAGAACCCGATTTTCACTCTGTCAGAGGTCCTCTGTGGAGAAAGGAGAACCTTCCAGAAGGACAACCATCTAGAGACTAGTCAGGGTAAAGGGAAGAGACATCCTGGATGAAAACCTGCTCCAGAGTGCTCTTGACCTCAGACTGGATAAAGTGCTCTGACCCCATAATGCGTATAGTGTTGCCTACCTAGATGACATTGTCAACTATTCAAGCTATGGAAGGAACACGTATAGCAGGTTAGAGCGGTATTGTGAACACTTGGAGAGGCTGGGCTTCAAATCAATCAAGAGAAATGTTTCTTTGGATTGAAAGTGGCAAAATTTTTGGGCCACCTGATGGGTGGGGGGCGAGAGAAGTGTGTACATTGCAACAGGTACATATGTCATAAATGTAGGAAGGACACGTCTGTGAACTGTTAACATTTGAATCTGATGATTGCATATAGCACTGAACTAACCTCTCTGTACTATTCTTTCCACTTCATGTCCTAGAGTATAAAAGAAACACCACCATGCAGCAACATGTGGGGACTGGAAAGATCGGGGAAAAAAAAAAAACACGGGAAACACGTGGTCACTGATTTAAACCGCAAGATGTTATGCGAATGAATATTAATAATATTAACAATGTTACATCCATGCAATAATGTTTTACAAAATTATACAGGTCATAAAATAAATAATTCCAAATATCCTATATACCCATGTCTCTGTTTTTGTTTTGTTTTTTGTCATTGTGGCTTTGACTTGATGGACCATCATGATGCCGTCAAGCTGAAGAAGGAGTCCTATAGGACCTTTTTGTCCTGTGGGTCTCTGGAGGCAGCTGATAGGTACCGGCAGGCCAAGCAGAATGCGGCTTCGGTGGTTGCTGAGGCAAAAACTCGGACATGGGAGGAGTTTGGAGAGGCCATGGAGAACGACTTTTGGACGGCTTCGAGGAGATTCTGGTCCACTGTCCGGTGTCTCAGGAGGGGAAAGCAGTGCAGTGTCAAAACCGTATATGGTGGGGATGGTGCGCTGCTGATCTCGACTCGGGACGTTGTGGGTCGGTGGGGGGAGTACTTCGAAGACCTCCTCAATCCCACTAACATGCCTTCCAATGAGGAAGTAGTTCCTGGGGACTCTGAGGTGGGCTGTCCCATCTCGGGGACTGAGGTCCCCGAGGTGGTCAAAAAACTCCTTGGTGGCAGGGCCACCAGGGTGGATGAGATACACCCGGAGTTCCTCAAGGCTCTGGATGTTGTAGGACTGTCTTGGTTGACACGTCTCTGCTACATTGCATGGACATCGGGGACAGTGCCTCTGTATTGGCAGACCGGGATGGTGGTCCCCCTCTTTAAAAAGGGGGACCGGAGGGTGTGTTCCTACTACAGAGGGATCACATTCCTCAGCCTCCCTGGAAAAGTCTATTCGGGGTTCTGGAGAGGAGGGTCCGTCGGATAGTCGAACTTCGGATTCAGGAGGAACAGTGTGGTTTTCGGCCTGGTCGCGGAGTAGTGGACCAGCTCTACACCCTTAGCAGAATCCTGGAGGGTGCATGGGAGTTTGCCCAACCAGTCTACATGTGTTTTGTGGACTTGGAAAAGGCATTCGACCGTGTCCCTCGGGGAATCCTGTGGGAGGGTGCTCCGGGAGTATGGGGTACCAGACCCCCTGATAAGAGCTGTTCGGTCCCTGTACAACTGGTGTCAGAGCTTGGTTCGCATTGTTGGCTGTAAGTCGAGCCCGTTTCCGGTTGAGAGTTGGACTCTACCAGGGCTGCCCTTTGTCACCGATTCTGTTCATAACTTTTATGGACAGAATTTCTAGGCGCAGCCAGGGTGTTGAAGGGGTCTGGTTTGGTGGACTCAGGATTGGGTCACTGCTTTTTGCAGATGATGTCCTGTTTGCTTCATCAGACCAAGATCTTCAACTCTCTCTGGGACGGTTCGCAGCTGAGTGTGAAGCAGTTGGGATGAGAATCGGTACCTCCAAATCCGAGACCAAGGTCCTCAGCCGGAAAAGGGTGGTGTACCCTCTCAGGGTTAGGGGAGAGATCCTGCCCCAAGTGGAGGAATTCAAGTATCTCGGGGTCTTGTTCACGAGTGAGGGAAGAATGGACCGTGAGATCGACAGGCGGATCGGTGCGGCATCCGCAGTGATGCTGGCTCTACATCGGTCTGTCGTGGTGAAAAAGGAGCTGAGCCCTAAGGCAAAGCTCTCAATTTACCAGTTGATCTATGTTCCTACCCTTACCTATGGTCATGAGCTATGGGTAGTGACCGAAAGAACGAGATTGCGAATACAAGCGGCTGAAATGAGTTTCCTCCGCAGGGTGTCTGGGCTTTCCCTTAAAGATAGGGTGAGAAGCTCAGTCATCCGGGAGGTGCTCAGAGTAGAGGCGCTGCTCCTCCGCATCGAGAGGAGTCAGATGAGGAGGCTCGGGCATCTGATCAGGATGCCTCCTGGATGCCTCCCTGGTGAAGTGTTCCGGGCACGTCCAACCGGGAGGAGGCCCCGGGGAAGACCCAGGACACGCTGGAGTGACTATGTCTCCCGGCTGGCCTGGGAACACCTTGGGATTCTCCCGGAAGAGCTGGAAGAAGTGGCCGGGGAGAGGGAAGTCTGGGCCTCTCTGCTTAAGCTGCTGCCCCCGCGACACGACCCCGGATAAGCGAAGAGGATGGATGGATGGATTGTTGACTGATTTAGGAAGTCCTGTTGCTCTCTATACCTTGGTACATTACCTATTTTACCAACTGCATGCAGCATTTAATCTAAACAGTACATGTTTGAAGATATAAAGCATTTATTTTTTTATTTATTTTTAGAAAAAATTGACTTGATCATTAATGAAGTGCTTGATTAAAATACAACATTTCAAGAACTAGAGTTTGTCAGTGTTGCTGCTGAAATTGCTTTATAAATTCAGGGGTTGTCTTTTCCTTAACTGCAACCTACCCAGGAACTCACGCAGCCATTTTCCAGACTTCCAACCAGTATATCATTTTTGCTTTCGTTGTCAGGTAATAATACTTACATTAATATAGTAGTTTCATCATTTTTTGGTGACAACTTCAAATGCAACTGACTTTGTTGCTTTAAATATTCATTGTCAGTAGTGATTTTTAAAGTTGTTTGTTTTTATGTATGCTTAAAAGTGATTTTTTTATTTTTCCCACAGGTACTTGGACACCTTTTAATCCAACCACAGTCAGATCCATAATTTGTAAGTGTAATTCAAATTATACAGTCTTTTGGAGGTGTAAGAAATCCTAGAGTGGTAGAGTGATGATAATAATATGTAGAGAATTCCTTGAGATCTCAAGTCTCAGTTTTTTGGAGGTGTCAGAAAATGAGATGAACAAAATGTGCCTTGGCATTCTCACACAACATCTTAATGTAAAACGCATTAGTACAAGTCTGCCACATGCTATAGCTGAAAACATTACCTATGAAGTTAGGAGCAAACATTTTATTTTGCCAACTGTGAAAAGTCAAGGTAAAGTAGCAGCACTTACTCTAAAGTTATAATGGTCACAATTCCACCTCATAACACTATTGATTTATGTAAGCACAATACAGTTAATTTCCAAGAAATGTTTTTTTTTTTCAGGATAATGTAAAATAAGATTTTATATCCTATATCATAAGTGTTTGTGAGTCATAGCAGAATACTGTGTCATTTCCCTTGAATTTTATGTTAATAAAGTTTATCTTTCATGGAAAAAATATCACTCGGGGCTAGTAAGTTTTCCATTGCAGGAACATGACTGTTGCTGTTGTGTTGTTTGTGGAGGATGATAGATAGATAGATAGATACTTTATTAATCCCAAGGAGAAATTCGCATACTCCAGCAACAGCATACTGATAAAGAACAATATAAATTAAAGAGTGATAACAATGAACGTATAACAGACAGACAATAACTTTGTTTAATGTTAGTGTTTACCCCCCGGGTGGAATTGACTAGTCGCATAGTGTGGGGGAGGAGCGATCTCCTCAATCTGTCAGTGGAGCAGGACAGTGACAGCAGTCTTTCGCTAAAGCTGCTCCTCTGTCTGGTGATGATCCTGTTCAATGGATGCAGTGGACTCTCCATTATTGACAGGAGCCTGCCACGGATGTTAAACTGTTCAGCTCTGAGCCTACAATAGAGTCTGCCTTCCTCACCAGTTTGTCCAGGCATGAGGCGTCCCTCTTCTTTATGCTGCCTCCCCAGCACACCAACACGTAGAAGAGGGCACTTGCCACAACCGTCTGATAGAACATCTGCAGCATCTTATTGCAGATGTTGAAGGATGCCAGCCTTCTAAGGAAGTATAGTCGGCTCTGTCCTTTCTTACACAGAACATCAGTATTGGCAGTCAAGTCCAATTTTTCATCCAGCTGCACTCCCAGGTATTTATAGGTCTGCACCCTCTGCACTCAGTTACCTCTGATGATCATGGGGTCCATGAGGGGCCTGGTCCTCCTAAAATCCACCACCAGCTCCTTGGTTTTGTTGGTGTTCAGTTGTAGGTGGTTTGAGTCGCAGCATTTAACCAAGTCCTTGATTAGGCTCCTATACTCCTCCTCCTTCCCACTCCTGATACAGCCCACGATAGCAGTGTCGTCAGCAAACTTTTGCACAAGGCAGGACTCTTGAGTTGTATTGGAAGTCCGATGTATATAGGCTGAACAGGACCAGAGAAAGTAACGGTCCCCTGCGGTACTTCTGTGTTGCTGACCACAATGTTAGACCTGCAATTCCCGAGATGCACATACTGAGGTCTGTCTATAAGATAGTCCATAATCCATGCCACTAGGTATGAATCTACTCCCATCTCTGTCAGCTTGTCCCTAAGGAGCAGAGGTTGGATGGTGTTGAAGGCGCTGGAGAAGTCCAGAAACATAATTCTTACAGCACCATTGCTTCTGTCCAAGTGGGAGAGGGATCATTGTAGCTTATAGATGACGGTATCCTCCGCTCCCACCTTCTCCTAGTATGCAAACTGCAGAGAGTCGAGGGAGTGGCGGACCTGTGGCCTCAGGTGGTGAAGCAGCAGCCGTCCACTTGTCTTGTTTCTTACTTCACTCTCGAATGCACATTGCAGTTTATTTGTAACAACTATGCCACTGTAACAAAAGAACATAAGCAAGTATAAAGGTGTGGGGTTTTCTGTCCCCGTATAATGTAAACAAAATGCGGTCAGTGTTTTCTCCAAATGTACAACAGACTGAATGGAAGGCGGACAATTTATTGGTCGGGACAGGAAACAGGCAGACGGAATACTGGGCAGGAACCGTGGTGGTAGATGGGAGTATGATTTCATCAGAGGGGGACCGGAGGGAACGAAGGGACCTGGAAGTGGCTGAGTTCTGTTTTCGAGTCTGGGTGAATTCACGGAGGTGGTGCTTGGTTCTTTCTGCTTAATTAAAGATAAAATAAAGAAAGGTTAGTACCCCGTCGTTGTCCCCTGGTACGACATGCCATGCTGCCTGCTGGGTCTTTAAGCGGCTCCATATGCACTCGTGCGTGACATGACCCCCCCTTCAGCCCAGACTCATCGGGTCGGGTGGCCCGAACCGAGTGGTTGTGAACCCAGGAGAGAGCATCAGTGTTAGTCTGTAAGTTACCACGGCAATAAGTTGTAGGTCCAATAACCACCTGGTGACTCGAGGGTTGGACTCCTTGTGAATAGCCATCCACTGGAGGGCGGCATGGTCTGTCACCAGGGTGAATTCCCGACCCAACAGGTAATACCTCAGGTGAGATACCCCCCTTGATGACCAAAGCTTCCCACTCTACCACTGCATACCTTGTCTACTGGTCCAACAGTTTTTGGCTCAGGTAAATAACGGGGTGTTCAACACCATCATTGCTTTGGCTCAGCATGGTGCCTAGACCTGTGTCCGAAGCATTGATCTGGAGAAGAAAAGGAAGAGAGAAGTCAGGAGTTCTCAAAACGGGTGCCGTTGTGAGGGCCATCTTTAAGTCACTGAATGCCCGTTCTGTGAAGTCATCCCATGCAACATTAAAAGGGGCCCTTTGTCAGATTCATCAAGGGTGCAGCTGTCTCGGAAAATCGATGTACAAACTGGCGGTAGTAACTCGCTAATCCTAAGAAAGCTTGCCTCTTGGTTATCGGATGGGGCCATTCAAGGATGTCTTTGATTTTTTGAACATTGTGGATTCACTAGTTCTCCCCCCCAAACCAGGTAGCCTAAATATCTGGTCTTGTTCAATCCAAAAAAAACTTTTCCAGGGATTGATATGGAGCCCCGCTTTCACTAGTGTCAGAAGGACGGCATAAACCTGCAACACATGCTCCTCCTAGGTCCCAGGGCTTTATTACTCTGTCTGCCAGACGCTGAAAGGTCACTGGCGCCCCACGCAGTCCAAATGGGAGAACCTTGTATTGCCAGTGTCCACTAGGGGTGCTGAATACTGGTTTTTCTCTTGCGGATGCCGTTAAGGGAATTTGCCAATATCCCTTAGTCATATCAAGAGTAGTCAAATAACGTACCGTCCCCAGTTGCTTGAGGAGTTCATCCATGCGGGACATTGGGTAGGTATTGAACTTGGAGACTTGATTGAGTCGCCGAAAGACATTACAAAATCTCCAGGAGCCGTCTGGCTTAGAAACGAGGACGATGGAACTGGACCATGGGCTGTGACTCTATTCAATAATGTCCATATCCAGCATCCATTGAACTTCTAGCTCCACCTCCACGCGTTTTGCCTCCGGGAGGCGATAGGGCTGTTTCCTGACTACCTCCCCGGGGTCCGTCACCATGTCATGCTCAATCAGCGAAGTCTACCCTGGTGCCTCACTGACCACTTCCGGGATAAAAAAAAAAAAAAGATCTCACTCTCCAGCTCCTGTCGCTGGTGGCAAGTCAGATTGTGTCCGAGGTTAAGGTTTGACTTTTTTGGGAAAAGGGAGAGGGTTGGGCCAAGGAGAGGGAGGTATTCCCTATCCCTCCACAGTTTCAGCAAGTTAATGTGATATACCCGCTTGCTCGGTCGATGATTCGGTTGTTTCACCAAATAGTCGACGAGCCCTTATATCTCTTTAACCTTGTAAGGGCCCTGCCAATGGGCTAACAATTTTGAATGGGAAGTAGGCACGAGTACTATCACTCTGTCCCCCGGTTGAAACTCTTGCAGGGAGGCGTTTCTATTATAGTTCCGTGCCTGCACTGCTTGAGCTTGTGACATGTTCTCCTTTAGGAGGGGTCGAATTTTAGCCAATCTATCGCATAAATGCGCAATATATTCCAAAATGTTGGTGGAAGGAAGGGCCTCCCCCTCCGAACCCTCGTTTAGGATGTCCAGGATACCCTGGGGTTGGCTTCTGTATAAAAGTTCAAAAGGGGAAAAGCCTGTGGAGGCTTGTGGCACCACCCAATAGGCAAAAATCACAATGGGTAAGAGCTGGTCCCAGTTCCTACCGTCCGCGTTGACTACCTTGCGGAGCATCTGTTTAAGGGTTTGGTTGAACCTTTCTACCAACCTGTCTGTCTGAAGATGATAAACAGACATTTTAAGATGCTTAATACGGAGTAACTTGGCAACCTCCCTGAATGTATCCAAAGTAAAGGGTGTACTTTGGTCTGTAAGGACTTCCTTAGGTATACCCAGTCGGTGGGAAAAAGGCCCTAGTAATTCCTGTGTGATACTCTTTGTATTAGCGGATCACAGGGAAACTGCCTCTGTGTATCGAGTCACTAATCAACCATAGCTAATATATATTTATGGCCACACGTCAAAGGTTCTAGGGGACCTTCAAGATCAACACCGATCCTCTCACAGGGCACATCTAATAGTGGAATCAGAACTAGAGGAGCACGGTCCCTCCTGGGTATCTGATGTAGCTAAAACTCCAGGCAGGACTGACAGAAACGTCAGACCTCCTTATTGATTCCAGGCCAATAGAAATGGAGTTTCACTCTCTCTAGGGTTTTTTTGGACCCAGGATGGGTGCCTAGGAGATGGTCGTGAGTCAGTTCGCAAACCTCCCGCCGGTAGGTCTGCGGAAGTAACAACAACCTCACCCTTGTATTCTGCTACTCAATAGAACAGATCGTTTTCTAAGACAAAGTAGAGTCCCAGTAGCAGGAAATTTTCTGGTAATGTGCTGTCAATGGAAACGAAGGCATTCCTGGCAAACTTCAGGGAATCATCGTTCCACTGTTCTCTTTTAAAAGAAGCCAGTACAAATCGAAACTGGTAATCTGTGCAGGCAAACTGATCTTGTGGAAGCACTGGGTTAGCGGCTAACCAATCCAGATCCTCACCCGTTTGCATTTCCGGGTTGAGGTCCATCGCCAGAGAGTCTTCCCCATGGTTGTCCATGTCATCACTAGTTGCTGAAGAGCACGGCATGGGAGCAACTGGGATGGTGGCTTGTCCATCCATAATCAGACCCAATCTAGGTTTAGGAGTGGTACCTGAACTACCTTGTTTACTTTCCGACCAGGCTTGTCCTAATATAAACGGAAAGGGGGGCTCGGGCAATACAGTGACAGTTGTTTTGGATCACCTTTTCAGGTCATACCTGTATGATCCGGTCTCCCCATGTACACAGGTCATGCTCGTTTATTGATCTACCCACTGTCGCGGTAGAACATAACGGTGAGCAACAATAGTGATATTACTCTTGGAGTCAAATAACGGCACAACCGAAAGCCCGTTCACCAACACCTCTACCCTATTTGGGACAACCAGTGGATTCGACAGAGCACAGTACCTCTCTCCTTTGGCCCAGGTGCAGTCCATTGGTTCCACATTCAACGGGCAGGTGGTGAGGATGTGTCCTATCTTGCGACACTTGAAAAAGTGAGGCGGGGCAGGCACCATTTCCTGGGTTTTAACTGGAGCCTCTGCAGCAGACCTCTCTGACCCCCCAACTTGGTTCACCACCAGTTGGCACTCCAGAACCTCCAGAAGGCCGTTTATATCCTTATACGGATGTCTAAGGACCTGCTGGGCGAGGTACTCTGGCATAGCATCTACGAACCCCTCACAGGCCACCTGCTGCACCTCCTGGAGGGCCTGGTTGATATCCGGCCTTAGCCAGTGCCCCATCTTGCCCCAGAACTTGAACACCTGGGCCCTCAGGAGGTCGTAATTAGCAGCTTCCTCCTTGGGAAGGTTGTGATAAGCCCGCTGTGTGACACCTTTCAAGTACGGCACCAGTATGGATGCCCATTCCGCACTTGGCCACTGATTTCGAGAGGCAGTCCTCTTGAAGACCATTAAATACAATTCAATATCATCCGACTCAGAGATGGACAATTGGAGGAGGTGGCGGGCGTGTGGGCTCCGGCTTTACTGCTTCAGCTGTTGCCAGCTGCGTCTTGGTCTCTGCCAGCCCCGCCTTTGCAGCTGCGTGCTCCAGCTTCATGGCCTGGAGCTCATTCATCATCATGGTTAGGACTGTGATTAGATCCTGCCCTTCAGGCATTCTTCGGGTTTAATCCTGACGACTGTGCCACTGTAACAAAAGAACAGAAACAAGCATAAAGGTTTGGGGTTTTCCGGCCCCATATACTGTAAACAAAATATGGTCAGTGTTTTCTCCAACGTACAACAGACAGAATGAAAATGACAGGCGGACAATTTATGGGGTGGGACTGGAAACAAGTAGACGGAATGCTGAGAAGGAACCATGGTGGTAGATGGGAGTATGATGTCATCAGAGGGTTACCAGAGGGAAGGAAGGGACCCGGAAGTGGCTGAGTTCTGTTATTGAGTCCGGGTGAATTCACAGCGGTGGTGCTTCGTTCTTTCTGTGGAAATAAAGAAAGAAAGGTTAGTACCCCATCGTTGTCCCCTGGTATGATATACCACGCTGCTCGTTGGGTCTTTAAGCGGCTCCCTATGCGCGCATGCTTCTTGTTCTAGTTGTTTTTGTTTATTGACTGTTTCATTAGGTCTGAGCTTCTCTGTATGTTGTTATATCTTATTAATAAATTACTTTAGTTTTGCCTCAGTGCACACACTAGTTTGTATTATATCATTAAAATGGCTGCTACAGTAATATACATATAAGTAGGACCCAGAACATCATAAAGCCCCCGTCATGCAGAATGAAAAATAATAAGCTAAACCTCTTTAGCTATCTAAAGCTAGTGTTACACTACACAACTTTCTGTTGGAGAGCATGGCAAATTTAATGACTGCAGTTGCTAGGTCATTTGCCATTAGAATGTCAGATTACATGACTGAAAAATGACATATTATACAACTGCTTTATTGTCGGCACAGTTTCAAATTTCAAAAGTTCTGCATGCTAACTGTATTTTAACATCCAATTGATGTGCTGCCTGATAGCTCCATGGCTGTATGTATGTTTTCCAGCTATCGTAAATTCATCCACAGTCTTCTTTTCCATTCTTATGGTAGCTTGGTTGGCTGCAGCTCACATGTTTCCTTGAACCCGGGACATTGCCCAACCCATGCTTGGTCTATGACTATCAATGAGGAAATTTAACAAGAGTAGGTGCAAAACAGTGTAGAGCTTTTGTTTCCAAAGAATTCAGTGTTACAAAACACAGTGCAGTGCAAGTTTAATAAATAAATAAAAATTCCAAGATTGAAAGTTTTTGTGGAGGTTGAAATTAGTAATTAATAAATAGGTTAACATTAATGCTTAAAATAAGGTCAAGATCTTCCACTAAAAACAAATTATGAGGTTATGTGCCTCTTTCTGAAACAGCGTCACCTGTGCTTACCCTTTCTGTTTACACTGTTTAAACTGGTTTACAGCTTGGGAAAGGAAGACATGCTATGGTTCAAGCTGTACCCGATTACTTTACAACCTGTGACCCAGTACGAGATGCCATGGGAAATTACAGCTTGAGACAGGAGATTGTTAAAACATTAGTAGCTTTTTTGCTTGGAAATTCATTCATCATATTGACAGCCAGCCAATCGGTTACATGTACAAATCACATTTTGCAAAACCTCCTGGTAGAATTTTATAATAAATATGCTTCATCTAAAGAGTGACATCAGAAGATAACAGAACAATGCCAAAAGAGGGCGCCAGCAATGTGTGGCCATTTCCATCTGATCGTCTGCAAAGCATTTCATGAACAACTTTGAGTGCTAGATCACAAGCTGTCTGTGAAATTCATATATATATATATATATATATATATATATATATATATATATATATATATATATATATATATATATATATATATATGTAATATTAAAGCAATTTCACCTCTTTGACTTTCTCTCCCAACTGTCCAACTTGAGCTCATCCTACAATGTACTCATTTCTAATCCTGTCCATCCTTATCACACCCAGTGCAAATCTTAAATTCTTTAACTCTGCCACCTCCAGCTCTGTCTCTTGTTTTTAGGTCAGTGCCACCGTCTCCAACCTATATAACACAGCTGGTCTCACTACCGTCTTGTAAACATTCCCATTCACACTTGCTGGTACCCATCTGTCTCAAATCACTCCCGACACTCTTCTGTATCCACTCTACCCTGCCTGCATTCTCTTCTTCATCTCTCTTCCACACTCCCTGTTACTCTGTACTGTCAATCCCAAGTATTTCAACTCCTCCACCTTTGCCAACTCTGCTCCCTACATTTTCACCATTCCTCTGAACTCTTTCTCTTTCACACACATGCATTCTGTCTTGTCCCTACTGACCTTCATTTCTCTCCTCAATAGAGAATATCTCCACCTCTCTAGGGTCTCTCTCCGGCCTGCTCCCTACTCTCGCTTTCCGCAAATATCATAGTCCATGGGGACTCCTGTCTAATTTCATGGGTCAACCTGTCCATCGCCATTGCAAATAACAAAGGGCTCAGAGCTGATCCTTGATGTAATCCCACCTCTACCTTGAATGCATCTTTCATTCCTACCGCAGACCTCACCACTTTCAGACTTCCCTCGTAGATATCCTGTACAACTCTAACATACTTCTGTGCCACTCCCGACTTCCTCATAAAGGACCACAACTTCTCACTGATCTCGCTGCTCAATAATCATCACCTCCCTTCTTAACCTTGATTCCACTACTCTTTCCCATAACTTCATGCTGTAGCTCATCGATTGTATCCCTCTGTAGTTACTACAGTTCTGCATATCTCTCTTATTTTTAAAAACTAGCAAAATATCCGCGCTTCACAGCGGAGAAGTAGTGTGTTAAAGAAATTCTGAAAAAGAAAAGGAAACATTTTAAAAATAACATAACCTGATTGTCAATGTAATTGTTTTGTTTTGTGACTGTTATGAGTGTTGCTGTCATCAAGGATTTGATTATCATCATTTCTTTCAATCAGGTTCGTTTTTGGAGGACATGTTGTGTTCAAGTTACATTCCGTGTTTGTCAACCGTCGTAAAGATAACAGGTTTCATTCATCGAAGTGTTCACTACCCAAATCGTTAAAGGCAAGGAGGCACGTATTTCAAACGAAAAGGGAGAAGACAGTGAAGGAGCGGAAAAGTGAGAAGAAAAACTTTAAATAAAGAGCCGGGAAGGCGAATAGAAAGAAGCAGCCAGCGGTAAAGCAAGGAAGACACCGTAATAAGGACGTAGAAGGTGTAACAGTAGGATTGTTAAGCCTTATGATAATGTTCCTGCACGGAGGAACGTACGTCTTTCTAAACCTTCCGTGCGGAGACATTATCATAAGGCTTAACAATCCTATTGTTACAGAAGGGGTGCCTGCTAATCTAAAAGGGATATTCGGACCTCACGGCTTTAGTTGTCTGTTGTGGAGCGGGCATTTGATTTATAATATATAGCAAAATTCCCGCGCTTTGCAGTGGAGAAGTAGTGTGTTAAAGAAGTTATGAAAAAGAAAAGGAAACATTTTAAAAATAACATAACCTGATTGTCAATGTAATTGTTTTGTGACTGTTATGAGTGTTGCTGTCATCAAGGATTTGATTATCATTTTTTTCAATCCGGTTCGTATTTGGAGGACGTGTTATGAAGTTACATTCCGTGTTTGTCAACCATTGTAAAGATAACAGGTTTCATTCATCGAAGTGTTTACCCTGCAAATCACTACTCGTGAATGTAAGATGTTTAACAGGCATTCCAGGTATTAACTTGTGCTAAACGAACAATGGTGTGACGTAAGGGGAGCTGACTGAAAAAAGGCAAGGAGGCATGTATTTTTAACGAAAAGGGAGAAGATATCGAAAGAGCTGAAAAGTGAGAAGGAAAAGTGTTTAAATAAAGAGCTATGAAGGTGAATGGAAAGAAGTAACCAGCGGTAAAGCAAGGAAAACTTCGTAATAAGGACAGTTCGGTGCACGTAGAAGGTGTAACAATAAGATTGTTAAGCCTTATGATAATGTTCTCGCACGGAGGATTTAGAGAGACTCACTGGGAGAAGTATAATGGGAACCGCTCTACAGTTTTGTTTATTTTCGGGTTGTAATGTTTATCAAATTTACGTATCATCTGGTCCATTGGCGGACCATGCATCACACACCTAGGCCTTCAGTAGTGCTCTGTCTGAATCAACCCGCCCCTCAAAAACTAATTTATGATTATAAAAACCATCACAATATGCAGAAATACAGTATAAAGAGTCGCTGCATCTCAGATAGATAGATAACTCCTGTAGCCACAATAAATTTATTGAATAGACAAACCAGGGGTGAACAAATTCCTTTCTACTGCAGCCACAGCCGCGTCACACATAAATAACATCAATAATAACTCATAAACTTGCAGTGTTATTTAGGAAAATCACATCATTATACTCACCAAAAATTCGGATTATTTGTAAACAAAATCCATCTTCCTCTTTTTCTTAAAAAAACAGTTCAATTACTCTGTCGTACGGATTATCCGTGCTCTTCAGTTCCATCAAAAAGTCCCTTTCTATCGCCATCAAAGCTAATGCTGAAAGTCGAACCTGCCTAATCGAATAAGTTTTAATTCGATTTGGGGCTGAAAATGTCCGCTCGACAGAAGCAGTGTACACGGGAATGGTCACCGCCAAATATACCAATGTGAACAGCTGCCCCATGCAAAATCATCCATGGCATACATTACAGTCCGTTCTGTTTTTAGCCAAGACAGATCAAAAAGTGCTCTGTGGCTCTTGTTTTAAACTGGAGAAGGCTGCATGCGTGAAATTTTTCTTGTATTCCCGAAACTTCTGGGGTTCGAGGAGCGTGACAAACATCAAGTTTTCGTGGTCTTGAAATCTGGTCTGTGTCTGGCAAATAATATTGCCCAGAATCCTGCCATGGAGTTGGCCGTAGTGCATGTAACAATCTTTCGCTCTGAGCGTTTGCGGTGCGTTCAGTGGCCTCGTAGAGTTCCTCATATCGGCTTCTATCCAATCAATGGGTCTGAATACGGTGACATTGCCATACGCCTGCTAGAGGGCCCCACTGACACCAACTTAAAATCTGATTGGTTGAAGCAACAGGTTAATCAACATTTATTCTGTGTTAGAGTGCCTGCACAACGGATTGTGAAGGCTTCTCTGCCTGGCAACAAATGATGGCTGAAATGTGATTGGTTAAATGCTTTAATACAAAAATACATGCCTGGAAGCAGCACAACCATCGGAAAAGCTATGAAAGGAAGCGGACAGACATCAGTTTGTGATTCAGATATTTTTACTCATGCATATGCTAAGCACAGTCCTTCACCCGCAAATATTTACCTTATATGGGCAGGCACTCAATTACGTGGGAGGCGAGATGATGCGAGACGTAACTCCGGCTCCCACGGCCATCGAGCTGTAGTCTATTACAGTATATGGACGAAAATAGGTTCCAGTTATGACCATTGCGCGTAGAATTTCGAAATGAAACCTGACCAACTTTTGTAAGTAAGCTGTAAGGAATGAGTCTGCCAAATTTCAGCCTTCTACCTACACGGGAAGTTGGAGAATTAGTGATGAGTGAGTGAGTGAGTCAGTCAGTGAGGGCTTTGCCTTTTATTAGTATAGATTAGTACCAGTAAACTTCTTCTCCACTCCTCAGGCATCCTCTCACTTTCCAAGATTTCATTAAACAATCTGATTAAAAATTCTGGTAACTCTTCACTGCCCACAGTGCCTGTCTTACCTCCTCCCTAAACTCAACCTCACATTCTTCCTTTTTCCACCACTTTGAAGTCGCCAGTCTCCTTCAGACTGACCCTCCTTTATAGGATACCCGCACTTCACAGCGGAGAAGTAGTTTGTTAAAGAAGTTATGAAAAAGAAAAGGAAACATTTTAAAAATAACGTCACTGTTGTCACTGCTATGAGTGTTGCTGTCATATATATATATATATATATATATATATATATATATATATATATATATATATATATATATATATATATATATAGTGTGAGCTGGAGGGCTGATCACACCCCAAATAGAGACAAACGCCCCTGGGAAAACCACAAAGCCTGAAACACTGACTACCCTCACATTGCTCCTTATCCTTGCACTATAACACGTAATACAAGCCTCGCGCGGTACCCCGCCAACTTAAAAGCCGTGCGCAGCGCCTGTCAGATTTGGAATTGATTGTTCGTTTTTATCTCTCTTTCTCTGCTCCTAGCGGAATTGTCATCTCTGACTTGTCATGGAGCACGTTTAATCTCATGTGTTTGTAGTGTTTGAATAAAAATCCTTCTTGTTTCTACGACCTCTTGTGTCTCTGTGCAAATCTGTGACCCAAGCGTGACAATATATATACACACTCACCTAAAGGATTATTAGGAACACCTGTTCAATTTCTCATTAATGCAATTATCTAATCAACCAATCACATGGCAGTTGCTTTAATGGATTTAGGCATGTGGTCCTGGTGAAGACAATCTCCTGAACTCCAAACTGAATGTCAGAATGGGAAAGAAAGGTGATTTAAGCAATTTTGAGCATGGCATGGTTGTTGGTGCCAGATGGGCCGGTCTGAGTATTTCACAATCTGCTCAGTTACTGGGATTTTCACGCACAACCACATCTAGGGTTTACAAAGAATGGTGTGAAAAGGGAAAAACATCCAGTATGCTGCAGTCCTGTGGGCGAAAATGCCTTGTTGATGCTAGAGGTCAGAGGAGAATGGGCCGACTGATTCAAGCTGATAGAAGAGCAACTTTGACTGAAATAACCACTCGTTACAACCAAGGTATGCAGCAAAGCATTTGTGAAGCCACAACACGCACAACCTTAAGGCGGATGGGCTACAACAGCAGAAGACCCCACTGGGTACCACTCATCTCCACTACAAATACGAAAAAGAGGCTACAATTTGCACAAGCTCACCAAAATTGGACAGTTGAAGACTGAAAAAATGTTGCCTGGTCTGATGAGTCTCGATCTCTGTTGAGACATTCAAATGGTAGAGTCAGAATTTGGCGTAAACAGAATGAGAACATGGATCCATCATGCCTTGTTACGACTGTGCAGGCTGGTGGTGGTGTAATGGTGTGGGGGATGTTTTCTTGGCACACTTTAGGCCCCTTAGTGCCAATTGGACATCGTTTAAATGCCACGGGCTACCTGAGCATTGTTTCTGACCATATCCATCCCTTCATGACCACCATGTACCCATCCTCTGATGGCTACTTCCAGCAGGATAATGCACCATGTCACAAAGCTCGAATCATTTCAAATTGGTTTCTTGAACATGACAATGAGTTCACTGTACTAAAATGGCCCCCACAGTCCCCAAATCTCAACCCAATAGAGCATCTTTGGGATGTGGGGAACGGGAGCTTCGTGCCCTGGATGTGCATCCCACAAATCTCCATCAACTGCAAGATGCTATCCTATCAATATGGGCCAACATTTCTAAAGAATACTTTCAGCACCTTGTTGAATCAATGCCACGTAGAATTAAGGCAGTTCTTAAGGCGAAAGGGGGTCAAACACCGTATTAGTATGGTGTTCCTAATAATCCTTTAGGTATACACATATATATATACACACACACACATAAACCTGAACCTAATAACTGGTTGGGCCACCCTTAGCAGCAATAATTGCAATCAAGCGTTTGTGATAACTTGCAATGAGTCTTTTACAGCGCTCTGGAGGAATTTTGACCCACTCATCTTTGCAGAGTTGTTGTAATTCAGCATTATTTGAGGGTTTTCTAGCATGAACCGCCTTTTTAAGGTCATGCCATAGCATCTCAATTGGATTCAGGTCAGGACTTTGACTAGGCCACTCCAAAGTCTTCATTTTGTTTTTCTTCAGCCATTCAGAGGTGGATTTGCTGGTGTGTTTTGGGTCATTTTCCTGTTGCAGCACCCAAGATCGCTTCAGCTTGAGTGGACGAACAGATGGCCGGACATTCTCCTTCAGGATTTTTTGGTAGACAGTAGAATTCATGGTTCCATCTATCACAGCAAGCCTTCCAGGTCCTGAAGCAGCAAAACAACCCCAGACCAACCCTCTACCACCATCATATTTTACTGTTGGTATGACGTTCTTTTTCTGAAATACTGTGTTCCTTTTACGCCAGATGTAACGGGACATTTGCCTTCCAAAAAATTCAACTTTTGTCTCATCAGTCTACAAGGTATTTTCCCAAAAGTCTTGGCAATCATTGAGATGTTTCTTAGCAAAACTGAGACGAGCCCTAATGTTCTTTTTGCTTAACAGTGGTTTGCGTCTTGGAAATCTGCCATGCAGGCCGTTTTGCCCAGTCTCTTTCTTATGGTGGAGTCGTGAACACTGACCTTAATTGAGGCAAGTGAGGCCTGCAGTTCTTTAGACGTTGTCCTGGGGTCTTTGGTGACTTCTCGGATGAGTCGTCTCTGCGCTCTTGGGGTAATTTTGGTCGGCCGGCCGCTCCTGGGAAGGTTCACCACTGTTCCATGTTTTTGCCATTTGTGGATAATGGCTCTCACTGTGGTTCGCTGGAGTCCCAAAGTTTTAGAAATGGCTTTATAACCTTTACCAGACTGATAGATCTCAGTTACTTCTGTTCTCATTTGTTCCTGAATTTCTTTGGATCTTGGCATGATGTCTAGCTTTTGAGGTGCTTTTGGTCTACTTCTCTGTGTCAGACAGCTCCTATTTAAGTGATTTCTTGATTGAAACAGGTGTGGCAGTAATCAGGCCTGGGGGTGGCTACGGAAATTTAACTCAGGTGTGGTACACCACAGTTAGGTTATTTTTTTTTAACAAGGGGGCCATTACTTTTTCACACAGGGCCATGTAGGTTTGGTTTAAAAACCATCATTTAAAAACTTCATTTTGTGTTTACTTGTGTTATATTTGACTAATGGTTAAATGTGTTTAATGATCAGAAACATTTTGTGTGACAGACATGCAAAAGAATAAGAAATCAGGAAGGGGGCAAATAGTTTTTCACACCACTGTACATACATATATATATATATATATATATATATATATATACACATATCTACATATATATATATATATATACTGTATATAGCAAAATCCCCGTGCTTCGCAGTGACCTTTGTATACCACGTTGTCAGTTCAGCACTCTGGATGTAATATGACAAAGCTGTGCGAGCTTACTCTTGAGAATGCAACGTATTGTTGTCCAGGAGAAAAGCAATCTTGCCTGAAATCAATGGCAAACTTTTTGTAGCGTCTGTCCCTGAGACTTATTACTTGTCATCGCAAAGCAGAGCCTTACTGGAAATTGGAGGCATTTGAATTGAAATGGGAGATCAGAGGGTATATCGGGCATGCGAGGAATAAATTGAGTGTGGAGAAACTCTAGAGACAGCGTGTGTGTTAACTTGTGGATTTTTCTGTGAGTATTTGGTGGCAGCATGACGAAGTTGCCTACGCAAGACCGCGTTAGCTGTGGAGCTAAGCTCGGAGCATATTCTTTTCCTACCTTGTCAATTTTGTAATGCATTTTTTGAACAGGTTTGATGCATGGAAGTGATCACTCGTACTGCGTTTATTTCGTTCACGTGAGCTGCTCTCTTGTGTGATGTTGCGATGTCCACGGCTTCATTTAATGTTAGCTAAGACCCGGCACTTAAAAGTTTCTCACTACAGCAATTTTAACTCCGTTACAAAGTGATCCAAAGTCTTGTTTATACCTCGTGTCTTCTCATTAAACTTGTATCTCGCTAATAAAGTATTCGACGAAGGCATGACAAACGGCAGCGGGAGCGTACCCATAAACTTAATTTTAACTTACGGTTTACACCGTGCTTTGTTTCCGCAGTAGCTGCACTTATGAATAAGCTTGTATGCGTTTTTGTTCAGCGTTCTTTGGGAGCTCTTCCTTCTTTTCTACGTACTGCGTTCACAGTCAGTTGACGTCATTACGTAGGAGGCATGATGATGTGAGACGCAGCTCCGCCCCCCACGGCCATCAAGCTAAATTCCATTACAGTATATGGAGAAAAATCGGTTCCAGTTATGACCATAATGCGTATAATTTCGAAATGAAACCTGCCCAACTTTTGTAAGTAAGCTGTAAGGAATGAGCCTGACAAATTTCAGCCTTCTACCTACACAGGAAGTTGGAGAATTAGTGATGAGTGAGTGAGTCAGTCAGTGAGTCAGTGAGGGCTTTGCCTTTTATTAGTATAGATAATCTACCTGTGTGCATTTTTCTCCACTCTTGTATGTCACCCTGTGCTCCTCCCTCTTCTTGAAATACATATTCACCACAGCCATGTCCATTCTTCACAAAATCTACTACCATCTGATCTTCTGCATTCCTTTCCTTGACACCATACCTACCCATCACTGCCTCATTTCTTCTGTTCCCTTTTCTGTTCCAATCACCACTCCCTCTTTCTCTCTTGGTGACACTCTCCACTACTTCATCCAACTCACTCCAAAAATCTTCTTTCTCATTCATTGCACACCCAACCCATATGCACTAACAGCATTCATCATCACACCTTCGGTTTCCAGCTTCATTATCATCACTGACACTCTTGTCACTTCCAAAAACTCTCGACATACTGTTCCTTGAAGATAACTCCTACCCCATTTCTCCTCCCATCCACACCATGTTAGAACAATTTGAAATCATCTGCAATACAAATTGCCTCACTCCCCTTCAATTTGGTCTCTTGCACGCACTATACATTCAATCAATCAATCAATCAATCAACATTTATTTATATAGCACATATTCATACAAAAAAAATGTAGCTCAAAGTGCTTTACAAAATGAATAGAAAAATAGAAGACACAATAAAAAATAAACATAAGTCAACATTAATTAACATAGAATAAGAGTAAGGTCCGATGGCCAGGGTGGACAGAAAAACAAAAAACTCCAAAAGATGGAGAAAAAAATAAAATCTGTAGGGGTTCCAGACCAAGAGACCGCCCAGTCCCCTCTGGGCATTCTACCTAACATAAATCATCATATTTTCATGGAAGGACCTGATGATGATGGTCACGTAGACTTCTGGCTTTCAGTCCATTATTGTTGGAGCATCATGATGCTTTGAGTAGGTGGTGGTGGCGCAGGCCGCCACCACAAAAACGGAAAAAACAGAAGAGAGAGTAGGGGTCAGTACGGATTTTAGAGCCACCATGAATAGTTATTATGAAGAATTGAACATACAGAGTATCAGGATTATGTTAAAGTGAAGTTATAAAAAGGCCATGTTAAAGTAATGTGTTTTCAGCAGTGTTTTAAATTGCTCCACTGTATTTGCCTGGCGAATTCCTATCGGCAGGCTATTCCAGATTTTAGGTGCATAGCAGCAGAAGGCCGCCTCACCACTTCTTTTAAGTTTAGCTTTTGGAATTATAAGGAGACACTCATTTGAAGATCTAAGGTTACGATTTGGAATATAACGTGTCAGGCATTCCGATATATAAGATGGAGCGAGATTATTTAAGGCTTTATAAACCATAAGCAGTATTTTAAAGTCAATCCTGAATGACACAGGCAACCAGTGTAGTGACATCAAAACTGGAGAAATGTGTTGGATTTTCTTTTCCCAGTTAGGATTCTAGCAGCTGCATTCTGCACTCGTTGCAAATGATTTATGTCTTTTTGGGTAGTCCTGAGAGGAGTGCGTTACAGTAATCTAGTCTACTGAAAACAAAAGCGTGAATTAATTTCTCAGCATCTTTCAATGATATAAGAGGTCTAACTTTAGCTATGTTTCTTAAATGAAAAAATGCTGTCCTAGTGGTCTGATGAATATGCGATTTAAAATTCAGATTACAGTCAACGGTTACCCCTAAATTTTTACTTCCGTCTTAACTTTTAATCCTAGTGCATTAAGTTTATTTCTGATAACCTCGCTGAATCCATTATTGCCAATTACCAAAATTTCAGTTTTCTCTTTATTTAGTTTGAGAAAATTACTATTCATCCATTCAGAAATACCAGTAAGACATTGTGTTAGTGTATCGAAAGAGTCGGAGTCATCAGGTGCTATAGATAAGTACAGCTGTGTGTCATCAGCATAGCTGTGGTAGCTCACATTGTAACCTGAGATAATCTGACCTAACGGAAGCATATAGATTGAGAATAACAGCGGACCCAGGATAGAGCCTTGTGGAACACCATATCGGATATCATGTGTCTTTGAGATTTGATTACCACAACTCACAAAGAATTTTCTCCCTGCCAGGTAGGATTCAAACCAATTTAAGACACTGCCAGAGAGGCCCACCCATTGACTAAGGCGATTTCTAAGAATATTATGATCAATGGTGTCAAATGCAGCACTCAGATCTAAGAGGATGAGAACAGATAAATGGCCTCTGTCTGCATTTACCCGCAAGTCATTTACTACTTTAACAAGTGCAGTTTCTGTACTGTGATTTGTTCTGAAGCCTGACTGAAAAGTATCAAGAATAGCATGTTTATTTAGGTGGTCATTTAACTGCATAATGACTGCCTTCTCTAAAATTTTACTTAAGAAGGGCAGGTTAGAAATGGGTCTAAAATTTTCAAAGGCAGAGGGGTCAAGATTATGTTTCTTAAGAAGGGGTTTAACTACAGCAGTCTTAAGACAGTCTGGAAAGACCCCCGTATCTAATGACGAATTTACTATGTCCAGAATATTGTCAATTAGAACACCTGATATTTCTTTGAAAAACCTGGTTGGTATTGGGTCAAGGACGCAGGTGGAGGATTTCAGTTGAGAGATTATACTATGTAATTCAGGTAACCTTCCTTCTTTCCAAAATACCAGCCAACTCTCTCCTCTTACCAGACATACTGCCAGCATATAAAGTTACTGCCCTTACTTCCACTCTGTTCACCTTCCTCTTCTCCCTCAGCCTCAGGACACACCTTCCCCCTCTTCTTCTCCTTCTTCAGTCAACAGTAGCCCAATTTCCACTAGCACCCTGTTGGGTAACAGTACTGGTGGCGGCTGTTGTTAATCCAGGCTTCAGCTGATCCAATATGGAAATCTGTATTGTTCACCGCATATTGATCTGGCAAAACTTTACCCCCCCGGATGCCCTTCCTGACGTAACACCCCCCATCATTCATCCAGGCTTGGGACCGGCACAAAAAAACACACTACAAATTCCAAATTTGGACAGGTATATATCTAAATTTGGAATTTGTAGGAAATAACAAAATACCTGCAGTGGGGATAATAAAGAGTTGAAATGGAAAAAATAATGATATAAGGTGTTAACAAGATTAATTGCTGCAATGTGAATCTTAGGGCTTATGAGAACATGAACATTCAGAAAGCATTTGATTAGCTGCCACATGAGTAGTTGGGCATTAAAGTAAAAGATGTGGGAGTTCAGGGTGACGTTTTTATATGGGTGTATAATTAGCTCAGACACAGGAAGCAGAGGGTGATGGTGCAAGGGACCTTATCAGAATTGCTATTTCTTTAAGGTGAATGCTATATTGTAATATGGATAGTATTTCAAAACACTTTATCCTAATGGCTATGTGACCCCTAAGTCTAATTTTTCTTCCACATTGTTGTGAGTAGATATATGCAAAATTATCTCAGACACAGGAAACAGAGGGTGATGGTGTGAGGGACCTTATCAGAATTGGCAGAAATTAAGAGTGGTGTTCTACAGGAATCAGTGTTAGTACCAGTGCTATTTTAATGCATATAAATGATTTAGATAGGAACATAAGTAACAAGCTGGTTACGGTTGCAGATGATGCCAAGATAGGTGGATTGGCAGATAATTTGGAATCCATTAATTCGTTGCAGACTGACTTGGACAGCATACACCCTTGGACAGATTTGTGGCAGATGAAATTTAATGTAATTAAATGGAAAGCAGTACACTTAGTAAGTTAAAGTGTTAGGTGTGAATACACAAGGGGAGGTTTGAAAATCGAGAGTAACCTTTATGAAAAGGATTTAGGAGTCATTAGTGGACTCTGCGCTATCATGTTCCTGACAGTGTTCAGTAGCTTTTAAGAATGCAAACAGAATGTTAGGTTATATAGCACAATGTGTTGAGTACAAATACAAGGAAGTTATGATTAAGCTGTATAATGTACTGGTGATGCCTCATCTGGAGTGCTGTGTGAAGTTTCTGTCTCTAGGCTATGAAAAGGACATAGCAGCACTAAAAAATGTCCAGATAAGAGCAATTAGGCTCATTCCAGGGCTACAGGGGATGCATTATGAATAAAGAATAATAAACTGAAAATGTTCAGCTCTAAGAAAATTAAGAGGTGATATGATTTAAGCGTTTAAATCTATAAAGGAAATAAGTTATTATTTTAAAATGAGTTAATCAAGAAGATGGGGACACAGTTGGAAACTTGTTAATGGTAAATTGCACACAAACAATAGGAAGATTTTCTTTACACAGAGAATCATTGACACTTGAAATGAGCTACCAATTAGTGTGATAGACTGTAAGACTTTTGGTACTTTCAAAACTAGACTTGATGTCTTTTTAGAAGCGTTAAGTGTATAGGACTGGTGATCTTTGTTGGGCTGAATGGCCTTTTATCATCTAGATTGTTCTAATATTCTAATAAGGGCAGCCACTAAGAAGGATATTGGAGAAGCATAAAGACAGAGAGGAATATAGCAGATAAGGTGAATAATGGCCCAGAGAGATTCTTTCAGTATTTTAGTAGTAAAAGAACAGTCAAGGAGGAGGTAAAGTACATTAGAAATAGTAAAGGGGAATTAAAAGATACAGACAGTGAAATAGCAGATGCTCTAAACTCGCATTTTTCTGAGGTCTTCACATATGAGGAAGCGGATAACCTCCCAGCGGTTAAAGAAACTACTAAGGTGATACTGACTGATTTGTAAATTGTAGAGGGAGAAGTACTGCTTAGATTAAATAGGCTGAGATTAAACAAATCACCAGGACCTGATATTTGTCCTTGAGTTTGAGGTTAGTAAGTAAGTACAGGTAAAATTCCGTTACAACGAATATCTTTACAACGACATTTTCATTGCAATAAAGTATTTTTATAGTCCCAACAGTTTCTCCATTTGACACGAGTCTATAGAAATCTTGTTACTACAAAATACATTCAGTAGATACTTTCATTACAACGAAGAGCATAAAAGACTTTGAAATGTCCGAATGAATCATTCACAGAGCAATTAGTTCTGCAGTCGCAGCTCAGTTGTGCACAATGATCCCCAAACAGAAACATTGTAAATTTTTTTTTTCTTTTTTCGAACTTTCCTCATACTATTTTTTTTGCTGTTTTTGTTTTCAGTGGTTTTTAGTGATATCTTTTGCTTATTGCTTGTCAACATTTGCAGAATCCATGAAAAAACAATAATAGTTCATATTAAAAAAAAAAAAAAACTTTAAATGTTTACAGCACTCAATTCACCATCGACACTGTCAACTTTATTGAAAGACCGAGTAAAAAAAGAAGAAAAATCTCGGGTTGCAAACATATGCGAACTTTGCTTTTGAAGTCATAGAAAAAGCAGTTTTTATGTGGTTCAGTGATGCTTGATCAAGAAACATTCCTATTAATGCAGCAGTCATTCAAGAAAATGTGAGGTTTCTAAACTCTCTTGGGACCTCCCCCAACTGGACAACACGCCAAAGAGTGTCCCGAAGTGTGGTCACCACATCTATGGAAAACTGTTTATTCATTGCCGGGGCAACAGCAGGTGCACAAACAGAAAAGATGCATGGTTGATGCAAGGTACATTGTAAATGCAGGGAACAGTATTATTTGATCACTAACCTGGCCACCACCCTGACTGACTGCTGTGTCTGTGTATAGGGGAGTGGCAGATCATGCTACAATAAATAACCGTGCTTTTCCCGTTTCAAGCTGAATAAAGCTGGTTTTCCTAAAGTACTGAGACTCGGCCTCGTGTTTTGGGGTGCAAGACAGGGACTTACAGCATGACCACGGTCTTTTAGGATTAGCTTCTGTGGCACCTCACTGCACCGCTGTGCGCCTGCCGAACAATCTTACACAGAAGCAGCAATTGTGTTTCACAAGCACTTCTGCATGTCATTCCTGTTGGGGGGTAAAGAATTCAGAAACCTCACAATATAAAGAACAAGAAAAGGATGATTCGTCTTCTGATTGATTACTGTGTTGCCCACAACATGCTTCCACGTTTAGGTAATGTTTGCATTGAATTCCTCCCACCCAATTGCATGGCAGTGCTTGAGCCATTGGATTTGGGCATCATTCGCACCCTGAAAGTATATTATCGCAAGGAAATGCTGAAAAAAATTCTCATCAGCATAGCTTGTAGACAAGAGGACATAGAATTAACACGAAAGAAGCTATTGAAATGATTGCAAATGCCTGGAAAGAAGTTAAAGAAAGCACTATAGTGACAAATACAGAATCTCATTACTACGGTCCTTGGCAGTTCATTTCAATGGAATTTTACCTGTATATAAATGCTTGACACATTTTTATGAAGGCACTGTGGAAATTGCAAAGGACTGGAAAATGGCAAATTATTATCCCATCATGTACAATATTAAAATAGTGACTGGGCAGATCCAAGCAACTATAGGCCAGTAAACTTAATGTCCATCCCAGGTAAGTTAATTGGAAGAATTATTAAAGGAAAGATGGAGCAAGACATGGGAGTTTTACTGAACAGTCAACATGGATACAGAAAAGAGAGATTATGTTTTACCGACATGCTGGAATTCTGTGAGGAATCAACAAAAGGATCTGATCAAAATGAAGCATTTGATATTATTTATCTTGGCTTTCATAAGATGTTGGACATCAAACTAAAACATATGGAAGCTCAGCATGTTGTGGTAGAAATTAACATCTGAAATAAAGAAAGAAACTTATCCTCAAACAAGGCAAGTCTGATAAAACCTTGTATGTCAGTTATCAGGCAGGAAAAAAGTTGTTTATTGTGTCATTTATTACTCTTCGGCTAATGCTTGAACAGTGAGTATTCATCAACAGCATTAGCATAATGGTAGGAGAAATAAAGGATAGATGTTCATTTTACAATTGGTTGATTGATTCCTTGGTTTACACCCAATTGATCTTTTTAAAATTAAAGTCTATTCTTATTCTTCTCATATCCTTTGGGTTGAGCCACCACCCTTGAAATTTCTGTGTAAGCAACAACTGTCCATTCTGGTTGGTTGCAACACATCTGCTGATTTTGTTAGTCATCTCTTGAGTCAACTTTCAGTACATTTTTTGCATTACATTTTTGTCTTTGTTGTTTACTTGACCTTTATCTGGTTTTCTGATATACCTAACAGGTTTCTGACACTTATTAACTCTTTATGCTATTTCTTTAAGCTGAATGCAATATTGTAATATGGACAGTATGTCAAAACATTTTATCCTAATGGCTATGTGACCCTTAAGTCTAATTTTTCTTCCACATTGTTGTGAGTAGAGATATACAAAATTATCTCAGACACAGGAAGCAGAATGTGATGGTGCAAGGAAACACTCAGAATTGGCTGATGTCAAGAGTGGTGTTCCACAGGGATCAGTGCTAAGGCCACTACTATTTTTAAAATATGTTTGAATAGGAATATAAGTAACAAGCTAGTTAAGTCTGCAGATGATACCAAGCCAGGTGGATTGGCAGATTATCTATCTATCTATCTATCTATCTATCTATCTATCTATCTAATCATTACAGAGGGATTTGCATATAGGCTTGGGCAGATTTGTGGCAGATGAAATATAATGTAAGTAAATGTAAAGTATTACATGTAGGAAATAAAGAATGTTATTTTTGAATGCACATTATAACATCTGGAAACCAGAAGTACACCTTATAAAAATGATTTAGAAGTTGTAGTGGACTTGACAGAAGGAGTTGCATTGCATCTTTGTGGACCTGGAGAAAGCATATGACAGGGTGCCTCGAGAGGAGTTGTGGTATTGTATGAGAAATTCAGGAATGGCAGAGAAGTATGTAAGAGTTGTATGAGAAGAGAAGTATGTAAGAGATATGTACGAGGGAAGTGTGACCGTTTTAAGATCTGCAGTAGGAGTGACGGAGTCATTCAAGGTGGAGGTGGGATTACATCAGGGATCGGCTCTGAGCCCTTTCTTTTTTGAAGTGGTGATGGACAGGTTGACCAATGAGATCAGACAGGAGTCCTAGTGGACTATGAAGTTTGCTGATGACATTGTAATCTGTAGCAATATTAGGGAGCAGGTTTAGGAGACCCTGGAGAGGTGGTGATATGCTCTTGAGACGAGGAATGAAGGTCAGTAGGAACAAGACAGAGTACATCTGTGCAAATGAGAGGGAGGTCAGTTGAATGGCGAGGATGCAAGGAGCAGAGTTGGCGATGGGGGGATGAGTTTGAATACTTGGGATCAACAGTACAGAGTAATGGGGATTGTGGAAGAGAGGTGAAAAAGAGAGTACAGGCAGAGTGGAATGGGTGGATGGGTGGAGAAGAGATTTGTGACAGACGTATCAGCAAGAGTGAAAGGGAAGTTCTACAAAACGGTAGTGAGACTAGCTACAGTGGGTACGGAAAGTATTCAGACCCCCTTCAATTTTTCACTCTTTGTTATATTGCAGCCATTTGCTAAAATCATTTAAATTAATTTGTTTCCTCATTAATGTACACACAGCACCCCATATTGACAGACAAAAAAATGAATTTTTGAAATTGTTGCAGATTTATTAAAAAAGAAAAACTGAATTATCACATGGTCCTAAGTATTCAGACCCTTTGCTCAGTATTTAGTAGAAGCACCCTTTTGAGCTAATATAGCCATGAGTCTTCTTGGGAAAGATGCAACAAGTTTTCACACCTGGATTTGGGGATCCTCTGCCATTCCTCCTTGCAGATCCTGTCCAGTTCTGTCAGGTTGGATGGTAAACGTTGGTGGACAGCCATTTTTAGGTCTCTCCAGAGATGCTCAATTGGGTTTAAGTCAGGGCTCTGGCTGGGCCATTCAAGAACAGTCACAGAGTTGTTGTGAAGCCACTCCTTCGTTATTTTAGCTGTGTGCTTAGGGTCATTGTCTTGTTGGAAGGTAAACCTTCGGCCCAGTCTGAGGTCCTTAGCACTCTGGAGAAGGGTTTTGTCCAGATTATCCCTGTACTTGGCCGCATTCATGTTTCCCTCGATTGCAACCAGTCGTCCTGTCCCTGCCGCTGAAAAACACCCCCACAGCATGATGCTGCCACCACCATGCTGCACTGTGGGGACTGTATTGGACAAGTGATGAGCAGTGCCTGGTTGTCTCCACACATACCGCTTAGAATTAAGGCCAACAATTAAGGTGTAACAGAACGAGGTGCAGAGGACAGAAAGATATGGCAGAAGATGATCCGTTGTGGCAACCTCTAATGGGAGCAGCCGAAAGAAGAAGAAGAAGAAGTGGACTCGACACTATCAACTGTCAATGTTCAAAAGTCATTAAGGCTAACAGAGTATTAGATTATACAGCATGATGTGTAGAATAGAAGTACATGGATGTTATGCTCATGCTTTATGAAGCCTCTGGTGAAGCCTCACCTGGAGGACTGTGTACAGCTGTCCTGTTCAAATGGTGGCCCTTGGGCCACATGCAGCCCAGAAACAGCCTCTTAGTGACCTAGCCTGTGTTCCCACCAAAAATGCAGCAAAAAACTGAGAAAAACACTTTTCACAACACTTCAGAAATTTCCACAGTAATACAGACAATGGAATGCAACACTCTGTTTAGCCTAGCAACATTCAACCCACAATTCAGCAAGTTATGTGTCTAGAAGTGGTGGTAATAATTTACAATACTGTGACAACCAGTTGAATAAGACATACAGGAGCCGGTTCTCCAGGGGAATCTTCAAAATGCCAACTGGCTTTTTAATTGGTGTGCCGTGCTATAAACGGTTCAACTGTGACACAGTGGTAGCGCTGCTGCCTTACTGGAAGGAAGTCACTGGTTTGCATTCTGAGTCCTCCCTGCATGGAGTTTGCAAAGCAACTTTGAGTAGTGAGAAAAGCTGTGTATAAATGTAAAGATTATTATTATTATTACTGCTACTTGTCTGGGTCACAAGGACACCACCAAAACAAAAAAATGGTAGCCTTTCACTTCTTTACCTCTTCCTGCTCTTTTACTATTCGCTCCCCTATCACTCAGCTCTTTCTAGGGTGGTGCCTTGAGCTCTCACAAAGTGCGGGATGTGTAGTAAAGCCACGCTTTATCACAAGTGGTGATTTAAAACAAACCTATGTTCCCTCAGTGTGCAGTAGATGTATTCATGTGTCAGTTACCGTTATTAATTGTTAAGGGTGTGTGCACTGATAACTTTGATAGCATTGGTAGTTAGTTATCTTTTATTCTGTTAAATGCACTTTGTGATGTGCCTGGGTCATATATGACCAAAATATTTATTTTTATTTCAAAAGGAAAATGCCTGTTATTGCAAATACTGTGCATTTTTTGGATTTTGTGCACTTTGAGATGTGCCTAGGTCAAATCTAAGCAAAATGTTTATTTTATTTTAAAAAGGAAGCAATTGTTATTGTTAACACTGCGCACTGTTTTGTTTATGCCCTTGGAGATGTGCCTAGGTCAGATATAGTACTTTTTTGTTTGAAAAGTAGAAAAAAGTATTGCTACTACCACAGAACTTTTCACTTTTAGCTTTTTATTGTTTTGTGCACTTTTTAATGTGCCTATTCTAGTGTGGTGTTAAGGTGTCACTCACTGCACTTGGGTCCCAATCCAGGTGTTTGTTGTATGGTGGGTGTGGCAATGCATTATCATCGCATGCTCTCAACCTGTGTAAGATATGACCAAATTAAAAAGGGAAACAATGAGTAAACATTACTTGTTTTTCAATACATTCATTTCTGTTGGTTTAAAATTTGTCATTACCTGCTTTTTACCAGCCGCTGAAAATGTCTGGCCTAGCTAAATTTCTTGGTTTGAAAATCTGGCCCAACTAAATTTATAATTGAATAGCCCTGGTGTACAGCTTTAGTCTGCAGGCTACACAAAGGATATAGCTTTCTAGAAAATAACCAGAGAAGAGTGACTAGATTGATTCCAGGACTACAGGGGATGCGTTATGAGGAAAGATTAAAAGAGCTGAGCCTTTTCAGTTTAAGCGAAAGAAGATTAAGAGGAGACATGATTGAAGTGTTTTATAATTACAAAATGAATTAGTACAGTGGATTGTGTTATTTTAAAATCAGTTCACCAAGAACATGGCAACACAGTTGAAAACTTGTTAAGGGTAAATAGTGTATAAACATTAGGAAGTTTTTCTTTACACAGAGAACCATAGACACATGCGGTATGCTACCAAGTAGTATGGTAGACAGTAGGACTTCAGGGACTTTCAAAACTAGATTTGATGTTGTTTTAGAAGAATTGGATATGACTGGACAGCTTTGTTGGGCTGAAAGGCCTGTTCTTGTCTAGATTATTCTAATGTTCAAATGTGACATATCAATAAACAGGATTACTGAGACTAAAGGTATAGTTCAGGCATTATTATTATAATTATTGTTATTATTGATAAATCTGTTGCAGATCTAGATTGTAAAGAAGATTTAAATGTGGCTGAATGTTTAAATCATATCAAATTATCTGTCCTTTGTAAAGCTTGTTCTTCTTCCTTGGTCTAAAATTTATAACACTGAGAGTTGCAGTTGTTAATTTAAATTGCTCTGAGAACTGCAATTTAATTGTATCCATTCATTTATTTTCTAAGAAACTCACCCATTTCAGGTTTATAAGAAACCTTGGATAAGGTACAAATGCTTTGCTGGGCAGACACACACACAAACACAGTGTCCCCTCTTACAGCTTAATGATCTTGAAACAGCATTTTTATTTAGTTATCTTGCTAGTGACTAGATTTTTTTACAGACCACTCTTTCCTTAAAGGATAATTTCAATATTTTTCACGTTTAAGTTATTTTTTTCACAAACATGCTACATATGCATTTAGCACATGGATTTGGGTTCTAAATGAATTGCATTGTATAAATGTCATAAATGTAGAAAGGACAGTTCTTGCATGTGTGTGAACTGTTAACATTTGAATTTGATGATTACATATAGCACTGAACTGACCCCTCTGTACTGTTCTTTTCTCTGCATGTCCTGGAGTATAAAAGAAACACCACCATACAGCAACATGTGGGGACTGGCAAGAAAAAAACAAAAAAAGAAAACACGCGGTCACTGATTACAACTATGTTATGCAAATGAATATGAATAATATGAATAATGTTGCATCTGTGCCAGAATGTTTTCCGAAATATACTATACAGGTCATAAAATGAATAATTTCAGATATCATATATATCTATGTCTCTGTGGGTTTTTTGTCAGTGCGGCTTTCACATCATGGACCATAAAGTGCATACTAATTCAGTGTGAGCAGGAACACTCAATAAAACTGAATAAAAAAAAAAAGTGGCAGTGAGATATGAATAAGGCAGATTCACCAGCGTTTGTGTGTCAGCTTTTATCCATCCAGATCAGAGAATGTCCAGTTCCATTGTCTTAAAACACCACTTACATCTACAGTTATTCCCAGTTTCAAATAAAAACTAACAGCGTCAGATCCCCTGGGGGTGGGGGGAGTGTTAGTATTTATCGTGATTGTGACTGAAAGAATAAAAGTGAAAATAAAAGAACTCTTAACTTTTACAAGTACTATAAATGTACACCGACTGTTACAGACACAAACCAAATGTATGTGTTTATTGTATTATATTAACAATAACAGCAGCTCACTACTGAAACAGTAAATATAGGAGGCAGTCAGGATTGAACCGGGGACTCTTGATTACAAGTCAGCGATTCTTACAGCTACGCCATGGAAGCTGTTGTATCATCCTTGAACCTTTTGTGAAAGTGTTTATTTTATCTTTGGACCTAATACTTTTATGCCTACATATTGTCATTTATTACTAAAATATGAAAACGTTTGTTTTAACAATGAGTTTACACAGATTATTGTAGAAACGGAACACACATGAAATGTATGTGTTCCAAATAACAATCTATTATTTCCACTCTAAAACTCCAGCACTTCACTCTCAGATAATCAAGGCATGAGCTGGGAGAACTTTGTGCACATTCTGCTGCGGTGGGGGGATGGAATAGCAGGCTGCATGCTGCTTGTCTTTATCAGCACATTTACAGGACAAAGATGCTGACGGAGAGGTGCGAAGGGATTTAAGGTGGGCCGGATTTACAAGTTTTTTCATAGGCTTTGGTAATTCTAGCGTTAACTGTAACTTGTGTGTCTGGTGTACTACAGGTGGCCAAGTCTGTCTACATTGTGTAGCATTATCTATTAAGTCTAGGGAACTGTGTACTGCCACTCGTACAAATTTGATCAAAGTCACCATTTATCTTAATGAATTAGCTGTGTTTACTTTTTGTTTAATGTTGTTAGGAAAATTAGTTTTTTATTTAAGGACAATATAACAGTGAATGCAGCAAATGCCTAAGTGCTATGTAAGAAGTTCAAGGTTGAGATAGTGGAGTTTAAAGATTATAGCCCAGGATCTGTGATGCTGGAACCTCTATTTATAAGTACCTGATTATTGAAGGTTTGCTTTTTTATTTTGATCGTTCTTTGAATTTTGAAAGTTGCAGTTATATTTTGATTTTTTTTCAACATGAAGTATTTTGACAAATGAAGTTGTGGCCGTTTTTGATTTTTCAAAGTCTTTTACATATATAGTATATCCATGCAGTGTGGAATTTACTAAACTGATTGGAGGGGAGAGGGAAAGAAAGAACAATCTGGGTTATTGTTGCACTTCCAGATACTGGACACTTCAATAGTGCTTATTTTCAATTAATCACACAACAAAATCCTTGTCACCTTCATGTACTTGACTTGGCTACTTCATTTGCAACTAGTAAAGAAAAAATAAAAACAAAAAGCATTCAGTTACAAACTGATCTACCAGTCATATTAGAAATTAGTCCAATTCTGAACACTTTGCTGATTCGGTGGTACATCTTTAATTAATATAGAGACTAGTATGAATTTGGTTCTGTGTTATTATGAAACCATGCTGCATGTTATTGTTTGGATTGCATGCATTTGGTTTGCATTTATTTCATTATATTTGTACAGCAGTTTTGTGTCCTATTTCACTATATGGATTAAAAAGCGGTATGTATTGTCATAGTGTGTTTTTAATTAACATATTTCTTTTTTTTCTTCATCTTTAGCTATGTTTGACAGGGACAATAAAGGAGGAGTAAATTTCAATGAATTTGCAGGTGTTTGGAAGTATATTACTGATTGGCAAAACATCTTCAGAACGTATGACCGGGACAATTCTGGACTAATTGACAAGAATGAGCTAAGACAAGCCTTGACTGGGTTTGGTAAGAAAGCTGTAATTAAAATCTTCAAAGTCCAAACTTATTTTGATTTGTGCAAGTTCTTCCTTTTGTAAATATAGTAAGTAAAAGGACTAGTAAGTGAGTAGATGCTTTGATTTTGTTGACGTGTACAGACTACAGCAGGATAGATCTCTATTTTCAGTGAACATTCATAAATGAGTTCCATGAAGTAAGTCAGTAACTTGACCTTATTTTATCTTGCCTGTCTTGGTAAGTTGTGGGAAAGTGAAGGAATCAACATTGGGTGAAAGGTGAGTCATTCAGATGATGACATCCATCCATCCATCCATCCATCCTCTTCCGCTTATCCGAGGTCGGGTCGCGGGGGTAGCAGCTTAAGCAGAGAGGCCCAGACTTCCCTCTCCCCGGCCACTTCTTCCAGCTCTTCCGGAGAATCCCAAAGGCGTTCCCAGGCCAGCCGGGAGACATAGTCCCTCCAGCGTGTCCTGGGTCTTCCCCGGGCCTCCTCCCGTTGGACGTGCCGAACACCTCACCAGGGAGGCGCCCAGGAGGCATCCTGATCAGATGCCCGAGCCACCTCATCTGACTCCTCTCGATGCGGAGGAGCAGCGGCTCTACTCTGAGCCCCTCCCGGATGACTGAGCTTCTCACCCTGTCTTTAAGAGAAAGCCCAGACACCCTGCGGAGGAAACTCATTTCAGCCGCTTGTATTCGCGATCTCGTTCTTTCGGTCACTACCCATAGCTCATGACCATAGGTGAGGGTAGGAGCGTAGATCGACTGGTAAATTGAGAGCTTTGCCTTACGGCTCAGCTCCTTTTTCACCACGACAGACCGATGCAGAGCCCGCATCACTGCGGATGCCGCACCGATCCGCCTGTCGATCTCACGCTCCATTCTTCCCTCACTCGTGAACAAGACCCGAGATACTTGAACTCCTCCACTTGGGGCAGGATCTCTCCCCAACCCTGAGAGGGCACTCCACCCTTTTCCGCTGAGGACCATGCTCGGATTTGGAGGTGCTGATTCTCATCCCAGCCGCTTCACACTCAGCTGCGAACTGATCCAGAGAGAGCTGAAGATCACGGCCTGATGAAGCAAACAGGACAACATCATCTGCAAAAAGCAGTGACCCAATCCTGAGTCCACCAAACCGACCCCTTCAACACCCTGGTTGCGCCTAGAAATTCTGTCCATAAAAGTTATGAACAGAATCGGTGACAAAGGGCAGCCCTGGCGGAGTCCAACTCTCACTGGAAACGGGCTCGACTTACTGCCGCAATGCGGACCAAGCTCTGACACGGTTGTACAGAGACCGAACAGCTCTTATCAGGGGTCCGTACCCCATACTCCCGAGCACCCCCACAGGATTCCCGAGGGACACGGTCAATGCCTTTTCCAAGTCCACAAAACACATGTAGACCGGTCGGGCAAACTCCCATGCACCCTCCAGGACTCTGCTAAGGGTGAAGAGCTGGTCCACTGTTCCGCGACCAGGACTAAAACCACACTGTTCCTCCTGAATCCGAGGTTCACTATCCGACGGACCCTCCTCTCCAGAACCCCGAATAGACTTTTCCAGGGAGGCTGAGGAGTGTGATCCCTCTATAGTTGGAACACACCCTCCAGTCCCCCTTTTAAAGAGGGGGACCACCACCCCGGTCTGCCAATCCAGAGGCACTGTCCCCGATGTCCATGCGATGTTGCAGAGACGTGTCAACCAAGACAGTCCAGAGCCTTAAGGAACTCCGGGCGTATCTCATCCACCCCGGGGGCCCTGCCACCAAGGAGTTTTTGACCACCTCGGTGACTTCAGTCCCAGAGATGGGAAAGCCCACCTCAGAGTCCCCAGGCTCTGCTTCCTCATTGGAAGGCATGTTAGTGGGATTGAGGAGGTCTTCAAGTACTCCTCCCACCGACCCTAACGCCCGAAGTCGAGGTCAGCAGCGCACCATCCCCACCATATACGGTGTTGACACTGCACTGCTTCCCTCCTGAGACGCCGGACGGTGGACCAGAATCTCCTCGGCCGTCCAAAGTCGCTCTCCATGGCTCTCCAAACTCCTCCCATGCCCGAAGTTTTGCCTCAGCAACAACGAAGCGCGTTCGCTTGGCCTGCCGGTACCTATCAGCTGCCTCCAGAGACCCACAGGACAAAAAAGTCCTATAGGACTCCTTCTTCAGCTTGACGGCATCCCTCACGCGGTGTCCACCAACGGGTTCGGGATTGCCGCCACGACAGGCACCGACCACCTTGCGGCCACAGCTCCGGTCAGCCGCCTCAACAATAGAGGCACGGAACATGGCCCATTCGACTCAATGTCCCCACCTCCCTCGGGACGGGTTGAAGTTCTGCCGGAGGTGGGAGTTGAAGCTACTTCTGACAGGGGACTCTGCCAGCCGCTCCCAGCAGACCCTCACAACACGCTTGGGCCTACCAGGTCTGACCGGCATCTTCCCCCACCATCGAAGCCAACTCACCACCAGGTGGTGATCAGTTGACAGCTCCGCCCCTCTCTTCACCCGAGTGTCCAAGACATACCACAAAGTCGATCATCGACCTGAGGCATTGGGTGTCCTGGTGCCAAGTGCACATATGAACACCCTTATGCTTGAACATGGTGTTCGTTATGGACAATCCATGACGAGCACAGAAGTCCAATAACAAAACACCCCCCCGGATTCAGATCGGGGGGGCCATTCCTCCCAATCACGCCCTTCCAGGTCTCACTGTCATTGCCCACGTGAGCATTGAAGTCTCCCAGCAAAACGAGGGAATCCCCAGAAGGTATGCCCTCTAGCAAACCCCTCCAGAGACTCCAAAAGGGTGGATACTCCAAACTGCTGTTGGCATACGCACAAACAACAGTCAGGACCCTTCCCCACCCGGCGGAGGGAGGCCACCCTCTCGTCCACCGGGGTAAACCCCAATGCACAGGCTCCGAGTCGGGGGGCAATAAGTATGCCCACACCTGCTCGGCGCCTCACCGGGGGCAACTCCAGAGTGGTAGAGAGTCCAGCCCTCTCAAGGAGATTGGTTCCAGAGTCCAAGCTGTGCGCCGAGGTGAGTCCGACTATATCTAGCCGAACCTCTCGACCTCGCGCACTAGCTCAGGCTCCTTCCCTTCAGAGAGGTGACATTCCACGCCCCAAGAGCCAGTTTCTGTAGCCGAGGATCAGACCGCCAAGGTCCCCGCCCTCTGCCACCACCCAACTCACACTGCACCCAACCTCCTTGGCCCCTCCCATAGGTGGTGAGCCCATGGGGAGGAGGACCCACGTTACCTCTTCGGGCTGTGCCCGCCGAGCCCCATGGGTGCAGGCCCGCCACCAGGCGCCGCCATCGAGCCCCACCTCCAGGCCTGGCTCCAGAGGGGGCCCGTGACCAGCGTCCGGCAAGGGAAAACGCGTCCAAAGTTTTGCTCATCATTGGAGGTTTGTTGAACCGCTCTTTGTCTCATCCCTCACCTAGGACCAGTTTGCCTTGGGTGGCCCTACCAGGCCTACATAGCTCCTAGGATCATAGGGACACGCAAACCCCTCCACCACGATAAGGTGACGGTTCAAGGAGGGGCAGATGATGACAGACAGCTATAATATAGTCAGGGAAAATACAGAGCAGCCAACATTCCAGATCTTGAAAACTTGCAATGAGACCACAGCCCAGGCATGCAAAATGGCAATACCACTTACCATTCCCTCTGCATTGTTTTTTACTTGTGTGAGAACAAAAATCACCAACTGTGTATGTGCCATTTTTGTCCAGTAGCATGCAATTTGTCACTTCCATGTTTTTTTCTTAACATGCTGTAAATGCAATGTAAACACTTTGAAATATATTGTAAGCTTTCTGTTTTTTATTTACTTTTATCACCCTCCTTATGTTGCACTACTGTCCTCATACCTAACATTTAATAGTCTGCAGGGAACTGCTAGTATAATCTTTATTAGAGAACCAATAAAAACGTTCTTCTGATAATTAAATTTACAAGAAAAAATATGCATATAAAGTTGTACATTTTTTGTTGAAAATAAATGGAAAATGGCAAACCACTCTTTGGGGTGTATGTGAAATTCCACGACACGTAATTGATTCTGATATATTCACTCATACTGTGCATCTTCTACCCAACATAAGTTAAACAGGATGGTGTTAACTTTGTAAAGGTGAAATTTTTGATACATATATATATATATATATATATATTTTTTTTCTCCTTCTCCTTACCAGGCTATCGTTTGTCTGACCAATTTTATGATATTCTTATAAAGAAGTTTGACAGACAAAGAAGAGGGCAAGTTGCTTTTGATGATTTCATTCAATGTTGTATTGTCCTTCAGGTAAGGGCTTTATCTTTGTTCTAATAAATAGTTGAATGGAAATCAAGAATATCATCAGGTTTATAATCAAGTTTACGTTTGGTAAAAGGGACTCCTCCATTCCTAAGAAGTTGGGCCTAGCTTTTCGTGGAATTTTGGAATGAGCTGGTGCTTTATAGAAAAGGTCTATGCTGCTTGGTGGTCTCCCCAATGACAAATCAGCTGATGATTATACAGCAAAAGCTTTATGTCTTTAATGTAAACAAGCACAGAGGAATCTGTTTGCTTCAGTACTTCTGCAGATCTTTCAAAGACAGCAGATAAATACATGTTTTCAGTGAAATTTCATGCCTCCACTTTGGTCTTATGAATTTAGAGTGGACCCCAGCAATGACAGAGTGCATAGTGTCATCACATTAATTTCATAGTTGAGGGAGATGACCAAGAACCCAATGGTCACTCTGTCAGAGCTTCAGGGGTCCTCTGTTGAGAGAGGAGAACCTTCCAGAAGGTCAACCATCTCTGCAGCAATCCACCAATCAGGCCTGTATGGTAGAGTGGCCAGATGGAAGCCACTCCTTAGTAAAAGGCACATGGCAGCCCGCCTGGAGTTTGCCAAAAGGCACCTGAAGGTCTCTCAGACCATGAGAAACAAAATTCTCTGGCCTGATGAGACAAAGATTGAACTCTTTGGTGTGAATGCCAGGCGTCACGTTTGGAGGAAACCAGGCACCGCTCATCACCAGGCCAATACCATCCCTACAGTGAAGCATAGTGGTGGCAGCATCATGCTGTGGGGATGTTTTTCAGCAGGAGGAACTGGGAGATTAGTCAGGATAAAGGGAAAGATGACTGCAGCAGTGTACAGAGACATCCTGGATGAAAACCTGTTCCAGAGCGCTCTTGACCTCAGACTGGGGCAACGGTTCATCTTTTAGCAGGACAATGACCCTAAGCACACAGCCAAGGTATCAAAGGAGTGGCTTCAGGACAATTCTGTGAATGTCCTTGAGTGGCCCAGCCAGGGCCCAGACTTGAATCTGAGTGAACATCTCTGGAGAGATCTTAAAATGGCTGTGCACCGACGCTTCCCATCCAACCTGATGGAGCTTGAGAGGTGCTGCAAAGAGGAATGGGCAAAACTGGCCAAGGATAGTTGTGCCAAGCTTGTGGCATCATATTCAAAAAGACTTGAGGCTGTAATTGCTGCCAAAGGTTCATCGACAAAGTATTGAGCAAAGACTGTGAATACTTATGTACATGTGATTTCTCAGGTTTTTTATTTTTAATAAATTTGCAAAAATCTCAAGTAAACTTTTTTGACATTATCATTATGGGGTGTTGTGTGTAGAATTCTGAGGAAAAAATGACTGTAATCCATTTTGGAATAAGGCTGTAACATAACAAAATGTGAAAAAAGTGATACGCTGTGAATACTTTCTGGATGCACTGTATATCCTTTCCTTGCCATGGCTAAAACATTCTGTAGTTTTAAACAACATTTTAACACTAGAATTCCAGAAGCCTACAAAAAAACTCATAATCCTGGCCCATCTTAAATCCTTTTGTTTTGTGTTGATTAGTACAGCCTGCTATCCCATCCCCCCACTGCCGTAGAAAAGGCAAGAAGCTCTCCCAGCTCAAGCCCTGTTTATCTGGGAGTGAGGCATCTGGAGCTGTATAGGGTAACTAATATATCATTATTTAGAACACATGCATTTAATGTGTGTTCTGTGTCTACAAAGATCTGTGTAAGTGTAGGATGGCATGAAATGCAAGAAATGTTGAGCACATACCTAAAAGACAAACTTCTACTAACGAAAACATTTTGACATGAAGCTGCACCAGGAGTAAAGGTGAAAGATGGCACCTTTTGGATGCAGCAACAGGTCGGGCATCATCCTGCCAGTCAGTCTGCCCCACACCTGTCCTGCAAAGAAAAAGCATGGCTTACAGAGCTCGCCAAGACATCGTGCAAAGTCCTGTTTGTGATTGTTTTATGATGGTCTTTATATAAAAAATATTTATTTGTTACTAATATAAAATCCAGATTGAATATGATTTACCTATATTTACGTACTTTACTTTGTACAACGTAAAGTCACAAATAGACTGCAGAGCTTCCACTGTTTGAGCGACATGGGCATGCTCACAAAGTACATGTGTACTGAAGTGACTTTAGCTGCAAGTGGAAGCTCCACGCAACTGTTGTTACAGTTCTGCCTTTGTACAGAAATTGTTTTATAAGCTTTTTGACCTTAGTCTCGGAAAGTCTTTCTCCCGTGGGGCGACTGGGATCTTTTCCTGAATAAGATCAGACACAGTTGCGTAGGGTGCGACGGGAGTTTAACCTGGAGCTAAAGTCACTTCAGTACACATGTACTTTGTGAGCATACCCTTGTCGATCAAACAGAGGAAGCTCTGCAGTTTACTTGTGACTTTACGCTGTAGGAAGATGAGTAAATATAGGTAAATCACATTCGATCTGGCTTTTATGTAAGTAACATACATATGGTTTTCATATGAAAACCATCACAAAACATAATCACAAACAGAACTGTGCACGATACCTTTGCAAGCTCTGTAACCCATGCTGTTTCATTAAAGGACAGGTGTGGGGCAGACTGACTGGCAGGATGACACCCAACCTGTTGCTGCAGCCAAACGATGCCATCTTTCGCCTTTACTGTTTGTGAAGCTGCATTGTTCTTATTTTTGAGTAGATGTTTATTATGTGGAGGGCTTCTCTTCTCTTTCTCCGATGTAGAACCCTCATCTGAGTTCACCTGTGTTATAGCACGTCTTTATTTGAAAAATGCAGTTTCAGGTCGGGGCATGAACATGACTGAGAGAATAAAACTGAATAATAAAAAAACACTAGCCTTTAGAAGTTCCACAGATTTACACTGGCTGATACAGACTCAAATCAAATGTATGTTTTTATTGTATAATAGTAACAATAAGAGCAGCTCACTACTCAAAATGTTTATTTTAGGAAGGGGCCAGGATCGAACACGCAACCTATTGATTATGAGTCAGCAGTTCTTATACTTGTACCTTTTGTGAAAGTGCTTATTTGATATTTAGACTTCAGTCTTCACACATTATATACTTCATGTCAAAATTAGTTATGTGTTTAACTTTTCTTGCATTTCCTGTCATCCTACACTTACACAGATCTTTATAGACACACAACACACATGAAATGCATGTGTTCCAAATAACGATATATTATATACCGTATACAACTTCAGGTACCTCACTCCGAGATAAACAAGGCTTGAGCTGGAAGAGCTTTTTGCCCTTTCTGTGGCAGTGGGGGGATGGGTTAACAGGCTGCTTTCTGCTTCTGCTAATCAACACATTACAAAACAAAAGATGCTGAATGGAGAGGTGTGAAGGGATTTAAGGTGGCCTGGGATTACGAGTTTTTTCGTAGGCTTCAGGAATTCTAGTGTTAAGCTCTTGTATCATGTCAACATGTTATCTATTTCTTTTGCCCAAATATTTTGAATTTAAAATTATAATAAACAAATCACAACCCCCAACAACCCTCCAAAACACACATAAGAACTTCTGGGTTGGCTTGGATAATGAAGAGATTCAGTTGTCAATAACAAGCATGTAGGTAGCAATAAGATGGCATGACCTGTTCAAATGTACCACAGGTTTACATTAAAAGGCATTCACATTTGAATACAGCAGGCTCTGCTGTGTCCACAAAAGGAACATGTCATGGTGCTTCAGTCATATATTGCCATATGCATCACTTTCACTATGAACATCTGATTACCAATTCACATTGTCATCACAAGTGCCTTAATTCAAGTAATGGTTTAATTTCCAGTTTGTTCTAAAATTGGCTTAACAGCTTCTCGTTTACGCACCCTTGTGTTTTGGTTGAAGGCTATGCCCCACTCATAAATTTATATTGATGAGTTACCTTAGAGTAGGAAAAAGCATAGAAATATTTCATGATTTTTCCAGAATAATGTTATTTCATACACTAGACGGTTGCAAAGTACTGTCCCGTGTACTGTTTGGGCTTAACACTGCAAAGTTGATTGTTAATTGTCGCCCCAAGTCAGACTCGTCCTGAACCATAATTATGTAGAACTGTGAGCTTTACGCGGGCAACGGTGTAGATGGGACTTCTTCTAGCCTCATAATGCCTTTCTTCAGCATTGATGATAAGGTAAATCTGTCTTCAGGCAGTGAAATTGAAATGATCAGTAAAACCCAAAGTGATTCTGGTGAATCTGAACATGATGCTTGTGTCACTTGTACATGTGCAGTGTATTGTTTCTATCATTATTATTAGTAGTAAAGTAGTTGATCTATAAACTAGTAGCATGCTATACGGTGGAGGATGTGGGAACTGGACAAGGGTTCAAGTTCACCCTGTCTGGCTCAGAATCCACAAAGTACCACACAACTTCAACAAAGTGTTCAGGAAATTTTCATTTCACACCACTGTAATGCAGAATTTAATTCTGGTGAATACAGTCAGATTAAACAATAAAGTACACTTTTCTCTTTAAAGAATAATGTAAAAACACTTGTTTCAATCTCATTATGTTTTTCAGCTGTATTTCATATCTTAATATCATGTACAGCCATGGCCAAAGGTTTTGAGAATGACACAAATATTGGTTTTCACAAAGTTTGCTTCTTCAGTGTTTTTAGATCTTTTTGTCAAATGTTTCTATGGTGTAATGAAGTATAATCACAAGCATTTCATAAGTTTCTTAAGATTTTTATTGACAATTACATACACTGTTTATGCAAAGAGTCAATATTTGCAGTGTTGGCCCTTCTTTTTCAGGACCTCTGCAATTCACCCTGGCATGCTCTCAAATCAACTTCTGGGCCAAATTCTGACCATAATCAGTGTTTGGTGTTTGTCACAATTTGTGGGTTTTTGTTTGTCCACCCACCTCTTGAGGATTGACCACAAGCTCTCAATGGAATTAAGGTCTGGGGAGTTTCCTGACCATGGACCCAAAATTTTGATGTTTTGCTTCCCAAGCCACTTACAGTGGAACCTTGGTTCACGAAAGTCTCGGTACATGTACAGCTCGGTTTACAACCAAAAAGTTCGCCAAACTTTTGCCTCGGTTCATGACCACACACTCGGCAAACAAACAAGCTAGTTTCCCTTTCGGTTTGTGCGCGCCGATGATTTCCACACGTGTTGCATTGTTCTAGGTCAGACATGCGTGCTTGCACGTGCTTGTGTGCTTTTGCTGTGAACTTTTTGTGTTCTATTTCATTTTCCTTCCAGTTCATACACGCCGATTACTGTATTTAAGCATGTGTTCAGCCTCTCCCTATCCATTGTTCTCAGTCAGACGTGCGTACTTTACCTGTGAATTCTTTGTGCTCTACAGTATTTTGTGTGCTTTTGCAGTTATCCATGGCTTCTAAGCACTGTAACCTCCTCTCCACCCAGTTCCTCCTCACTTTATGCCAGAACTCGACTCATGCAAGGTTAGTTTTCTTGGAGGTTTATGGTTAGTTTTTGTATTACGCATTTTTCAAATGTTAATTTTTTTGGTTTGTAGCGTGAATTGTTGCAATGTTACTTTTTTTGGTTGTTTATTAAGTTACACATTTTTCAAATGTTCATTTTTTTCCCTGTGCTTAAAACTCATGTAAAAAAAAAAAGTGTTTACAGCGATTGGGTTGTAAGGCTAATTAGCGTGAACTCCTGCAATGTTACTTTCTTGGTTACTTGTGGTTGGTTTCGGATTTGTTCTAATGTTTTTTTCCCCCTATGCTTAAAACTCATTTTAAAAAAAGTGTTTACAGCGATCGGGTCGTAAGGCTATAGCGCGAACTCTTGCAATATTAGTTTTCTCTGCTGTTCAAGGTTTTCTCAGTCTTATTCAATGTTTTTACATTTAGTTTACTATTCCGATGTGCATTCTATGGTGTAATTAACTATATTTGTGCTTAAAAATGTTTAAAAAAAAATATATTTACATACAGTTCGCATGGTCTGGAACGGATTAATTATATTTACATACAATCCTATGGGGGAAATTGCTTCGGTTCATGACCAAATCGGTTTACGACCAGAGTTTTGAAACTAATTATGGTCATGAACCGAGGTTCCACTGTAGTTATCAATTTTGCCTTATGGCACAGTGCTCCATTATGCTGGAAAAGGCATTGTTCATCATCAAACTGTATTCATGGCTGTGTTCTTAGGCAAAATTGTGAGTGAGCCCAGTCCCTTGGCTGAGAAGCAACACCACACATGAATGGTCGCAGGATGCTTTACTGTTGTCATGATACAGGACTGATGGTAGCGCTCACCTGCTCTTCTCTGGACAGTCTTTTTTCCGGATGCCCCAAACAATCGGAAAGGGGATTCATCAGAGAAAATGACTTTACCCCAGTCCTCAGCAGTCCAATCCCTGTGCCTTTTGCACAATTTCAGTCTGTCCCTGATGTTTTTCTTCGAGAGAAGTGGCTTCTTTGCCGCCCTTCTTGACACCAGGCCATCCTTCAAAAGTCTTCGCCTCACTGTGCGTGCAGATGCACTCAAACCTGCCTGCTGACATTCCTGAGCAAGCTCTGCACTGGTGGTGCCCTGATTCCAGCCTATGAATGAAGAATGGCACCAAAACATCCTCCGAGAGCAACCTCTCTCAACCATCCAAATAAACAGTTTGGTGATGAACAATCCCTTTTCCAGCATGATGCATAAGGCAAAAGTGATATACTTGTGCTTGAAAGTTTGTGAACCCTTTAGAATTTTCTAGATTTCTGCATAAATATGACCTAAAACATCATAAGATTTTCACTCAAGTCCTAAAAGTAGATAAAGAGAAACCAGTTAAACAAATTAGACAAAAATATTATAATTGGTCATTTATTTATTGAGGAAAATGATTGAATATTACATATTTGTGAGTGGCAAAAGTATGTGAACCTCTAGGATTAGCAGATAGTTTGAAGGTGAAATAAGAGTTAGGTGTTTTCTATCAATTGGATGACAATCAGGTGTGAGTGGGCACCCTGTGTTATTTAAAGAACAGGGATCTATCAAAGTCTGCTCTTCACAACCTATGTTTGTGGAAGTGTATCATGACACGAACAAAGGAGATTTCTGAGGACCTCAGAAAAAGAGTTGTTGATGCTTATCAGGCTGGAAAAGGTTACAAAACTATATGTAAAGAGTTTGGACTCCATCAATCCACAGTCAAAACAGATTGTGTACAAATGGAGGAAATTCAAGACCATTGTTGCCCTCCCCATGAGTGGTCGACCAGCAAAGATCACTCCAAGAGCAAGGCGTGTAATAGTCGGCGAGGTCACAAAGGACCCCAGGGTAACTTCTAAGTAACTGAAGGCCTCTCTCACATTGGCTAATATTCTTGTTCATGAGTCCACCATCAGGAGAACACTGAACAAGAATGGTGTGCATGGCAGGGTTGCAAGGAGAAAGCCACTGCTCTCCAAAAAAAAACATTGCTGCTCGTCTGCAGTTTGCTAAAGATCACGTGGACAAACCAGAAGGCTATTGGAAGAATGTTTTGTGAACGGATGAGACTAAAATAGAACTTTTTGGTTTAAATGAGAAGCATTATGTTTGGAGAAAGGAAAACACTCCATTCCAGGATAAGAACCTTATCCCATCTGTGAAACATGGTGGTGGTAGTATCATGGTTTGGGCCTGTTTTGCTGTATCTGCGCCAGGAAGGCTTGCCTTCATTGATGGAACAATGAATTCTGAATTATATCAGAGAATTCTAAAGGATAATGTCAGGTCATCTGTCCATGAACTGAATCTCAAGAGAAGGTGGGTCATGCAGCAAGACAACAACCCTAAGGACACAAGTCATTCTACCAAAGAATGGTTAAAGAAGAATAAAGTTAATGTTTTGGAATGGCCAAGTAAAGTCCTGACCTTAATCCAATCGAAATGTTGTGGAAGGACCTGAAGCGAGCAGTTAATGTGAGGAAACCCACCAACATCCCAGAGTTGAAGCTGTTCTGTACGGAGGAATGGACTAAAATTCCTCCAAGTTGGTGTGCAGAAATGATCAAAAGTTACCGGAAACATTTAGTTGCAGTTATTGTTGCAAAGGGGAGTCACACCAGATACTGAAAGTAAAGGTTCACATACTTTTGCCACTCACTGAAAATCTGATGATGTTTTAGGTCATTATTTATGCAGAAATCTAGAAAATTCTAAAGGGTTCACAAACTTTCAAGCACAACTGTAACTAAGTGGCTCGGGGAACAAAACATTGAAAACAACAAATATTGACATTTTGCATAAACCTAATGTAATTGTCAATAAAAGCCTTTGAAACATATGAAATGCTTGTAATTACTATATACTTAGTATGCCACAGAAACATCTGACAAAAAGATCTAAAAACAATGAAGCAGCAAACTTTGTGAAAATGAATATTTGTGTCATTCTCAAAACTTTTGGCCAAGACTGTACATAAAATGTCAAACTAATCCTTCAGGTCATACATTATTAACCTCATATGGATGGTTCTTGCTCAAAATGTACAATTTCTAAGGTAAATGTCATTTTTCACAAATTTTGAGTATGCTTTTTTTGACCTCAATCATTACACTAATGATTTCATTTTTACATTTCAGAGACTAACTGATGTATTTAGAAGATATGACACTGATCAAGATGGCTGGATTCAAGTTTCTTATGAGCAGTATTTGTCCATGGTGTTCAATATTGTTTAGAATAACTGACTATTGTTAAAACTGTGCAGAAAGCCAAATAAATGTTTCCAATATTGATAGATTATTTTTGTTTTGTTAGTCCACACTCTAAAAAAATAAATATGGTATCATCAAAAATATATAGTTTACAATTTGTTCCAATTCTACAATTTACTTTGTTTTTTTGTTTATCTTTAAATGTTTTATAACATATTTACTAAAGGACACAAGAATGCTCTGTATGTATTTTATGATAAATATGGTATGTTACCTTTTAAAATTTTAATCTTCAAGTATATTTTAGACTGGAATCAAGGCATTACTTTTTTAATGTTCTGCATTGTGCCTTAAAATATATGCTTTGCTCAAAATAATAAAGTGGATACTATACTGTAAGAGAAAGTCAGATTATCATAAAATGTTTGGTTGTATATTAGTTGATGAAAAATGAACAGTACTATTAAGTAAATTGCAATGGACTTTTTCATGTTTTATTTAGGCAGTCTTACTTGGGTGTGGCCAAGTTTGTAATGCCTTGCCGCAGTTCATTTGACTGAAGTAGGGTTACTGCTGTTTAACTTTGAAGAGCAAAAAGATGGATTTGTAAAGAAGAAAGTACATTGTATATCTTTGTCGAATCCTTATGCAGATTTACAGGAATTCACTGAGCAAAGTCCAGATCTGCACACTCCCTGTGCTTCAGCACATTTACAGGCGAGTATTAAAGTACTGTTTCCATCTATAGCAAGCAGAGCTGGAGTCCTGGCATTGCAAGTCCACATTCAACAGCACAGTCGTACTACTCCAGGCTCCCCATTAACAGCCTGCTTCTGAAACTTGAGATACACAGACTTGAAAAAGCTTTACATCACCTTCTGATGACTCTCTTGGGTTTAATTTATTCTTACACCAGATACTACCAGAATAAGCGGTGGCTCTAAACTGGTCTAAGCAGATTTGATAATCGTATCGCCACAAAGGCTAACATTTTGGTGGTGGTTAGTTCCACTGAAATCTATGTAAATCTGGATAGACTACAATAACTCCAGGATGATTTGATTTTACTGTTGTTGGACCATAGTGAAACGTATTGGGAAAGAAAACACAGAGAGAGACCTTTATCTTGGTATTCAACCTGCAGAGTCCAACAAGTGTGGTGAATTTGAATGTTAAAGAACTATATTGTGGCAGTGTTCAGTGCAATGGTGTCGCTGGCCAGCAGATATGTGATGCTGAGTGCCCAGGCTGTAGGAGGTAGTCCTTAATACATCTGGTTTGGGCAATTTTATGGTCCACATTGGAGCCTAGGATCAGTTGTCAGGAGGGATATAAACTATTCCTAAACATGCTTACAGTGTCTATGTATGTTTATTATTAATAAAGATGTATTTAATATGTTTATGTATTTAATTATTTTCCCAAGATTTGTCAAATATTTGTAGACACTATGGCATGTGTGCTTTCTCCACAGACTGGTAAAGCTACGTTTCCATACGCCGTGATTAACTCTAGAAGGGCTCATGCCACAAAGCCTTGCGGAGAATGTCATGCACATCGTGCTGAAGCTTGAGGCGTACTGATGTGAACGCAAACACTAGAGGCTGCTGAGAGTTTTTCGTGTTTTCTGTGGTGTGAGAATTAAATTTAAAAAAAAACAAACATTTTGCTCTTAAAAACTTCGGTTTTGGTTGTCGCTGAGGAACGGTGTGCGGATTGTTAAAGCTTTTTTCCTTTAGTATGTTTTATTTTTCGCCCGCACAAGAGCAAAAGTAGCTGTATGTTTGGAGGTACTTTTGGAAAAGTTAATTGTTCTTGTTATCTGTATCAGTACTGGCATCAATGATCTAGAGGAGAAAGCAACAGTAAGTGATACCAGCATTTGTAAGTAAATAAACTGCATTGTAACAGCGATGCCTTAGTTTAAATGAAAAGAAAAAAGGTCGCGGCTGACTTCAAAGCAATAAACTGGCAGGGCCAGTGTTAAGTCGCCGATCAGGCATAAGGAGCTGTTGGAGCAGATAAGGCAGGAAAGTTTTATTTATTTGTTTATTTTAGACTGAACAGTTCTTAATGGTCCAGAGGTAGAACAGTTAAGCGGACGACTACGTTAAGTGTTCATTAATACGCTGGAATACAAACTGTGCGAGTGGAGAGCTTTTAAATTAGGAATAAGAGGAGCGTAACAAACAGAAAAGTTAATCTCAGAGAAGGACAAACGGCAGGTAGCTGAGAGGAAGCTCTCAGGAGCTTAAGGGGATAAGATCTAAAATAGCTATAGCAGTTCTTAGTGTTACCATTTAAGTTAAATCATTTAATTTAATTAAAAAAAAATAAAGGTAAGGCAGTCCTAAATCAAATTTTAATAATGAGGCAAGTGCAATGCAAATCCTGTTGGATGTGTGACTTTTTAGATGATGGTTTAGGGGAGCCAGTTTATGGCTATGAGGGATACAGTTAGGTCCATAAATATTTGGACAGATAACTTTTTTCTAATTTATGGTTTTTTACATTACCGCAATACATTTTAAATGAAACAACTCGGATGAAGTGGAAGTGCAGACTTTCAGGTTTATTTCAGTGGGGTGAAAAAAACGATTCCGTAAAAATGTGAGGCAACTAAAGCATTTCTTAATACAATCCCTTCATTTCAGGGGCTCCAAAGTAATTGGACATTTGACTCAAAGGCTATTTCATGGGCCGGTGTGGGCAAGTCCTTTGTTATGTCATTATCAGTTAAGCAGATAAAAGGCCTGGAGTTGATTTGAGGTGTGGTGCTTGCATGTGGAAGATTTTGCTGTGAACAGACAGCATGCAGTCAATAGAGCTCCCCATGCAGGTGAAAGAAGCCATCCTTAAGCTGCGAAAACAGAAAAAAAACATCTGAGAAATTGCTACAATATTACGAGTGGCAAAATCTACAGTTTGGTAAGAAAGCAAGCACTGGTGAACTCAGCAACGCAAAAAGACCTGGACGTCCACAGAAGACAACAGTGGTGGATGATCGCAGAATCATTTCCATGGTGAAGAGAAACCCCTTCACAACAGCCAACCAAGTAAACAACACTCTCCGGGGGTAGGCGTATCGATATCCAAGTCTACCATAAAGAGAAGACTGCATGAAAGTAAATACAGAGGGTGCACTGCAAGGTGCAAGCCACTCATAAGCCACAAGAATAGAAAGGGTAGATTGGACTTTGCTAAAGAACATCTAAAAAAGCCAGCACAGGTCTGGAAAAACATTCTTTGGACAGATGAAACCAAGATCAACTTCTACCAGAATGATGGCAAGAAAAAAGTGTGGAGAAGGCGTGGAACAGCTCATTATCCAAAGCAAACCACCACATCTGTAAAACACGGCGGAGGCAGTGTGATGGCTTGGGCGTGCATGGCTGCCAGCATCTGGTGATGTCCATGAGTTCAAGACTTCAGGCTGTCATTGCCAGCAAAGAGTTTTCAACCAAGTATTAGAAATGAACATTTTATTTCCAGTTATTTAATTTGTCCAATTACTTGTGAGCCCCTGAAATGAAGGGATTGTGTTAAAAAAATGCTTTAGTTGCCTCACATTTTTATGCAATCTTTTTGTTCAACCCACTGAATTAAAGCTGAAAGTCTGCACTGCATCTGAGTTGTTTCATTTAAAATTCATTGTGGTACAGAACCAAAATTGGAAAAAAGTTGTCTTTGTCGAAATATTTATGGACCTAAATGTACATCTGCAAGGAGATGCCTGCTAATCCAGCACCTCAAGCTTTGGTTTGCTGAACTGGAGGAGGAGTTGGCTGACGTGTTGTATTAGAGAACCGACGGACCTGGCCCAGGTGTACTTTATACAGATAGTGTGCAGCCCCAAGGTGGCGCGGGAGGAGATTCCAGACAAGTAGAAATGGGTGGGTCACAGTTACAAGGCATAAGGTAAAGGGTGAACACTGTGCAGGGTTATCAACCCCAGAATTAGAAGTGTCAAACCATCATCACATCCTTGTGGAGCTGGACGGTGTCTCTGATGATTCTGAGGTGATAGGCAGGGGTGAGGAGCCCACCTCAAAACCAGTTCCCAGAAAAAGAGAAGTAGTGATAATTGGGGACTCAATCATTAGAGGGATTGAAGCACAGGTGTGCTCCAGAGACGGAGAGTCTCACACTGTGTGTTGCTTTCCGAGAGCACAAGTGGGGGACCTCCCTGGAAGGGAGGATCAGTTGTCCTCCTGCTGAGGAGCAGAACTGACAAGGTAGTTTCTGAAGTTCTGCCTGTACCATGTACCAGTCCAGGTAAGTATGTATGTAGCAGATCATAATTATGATATAGCAATAACAAAACCCTGGCTAAATAACATAGATGGGGATGAATGTAACATAGAGAGATACACATTTTTTAGGAAGGATAGAACAGAAAAGGAGGTGGGGCTGCTGTTTATGTAAAACAGAACTTAAATGCAAGTCATCTTTAGTTGGAAGATGAGCCCCATCTTCGTGAGAACATGTGGCTTTGCCAGGAAAATATTAGGGAAAGAGGTCTTATTTTAGGACTGTGTTATGTACCAACCAATTCAGACAGTAATTTCAACACACATCTTTTTAATAATATTACAAAGGCAAGTTTACAGGGATATATTATAGTCATGGGGGAGTTTAATTACCCAAGTATTAACTGGGATAACCTTGCAGATGGAGGAGCATAAGAGCAGGAGTTTTCAGAAGTAATCATTGACTGTTTTTAACACAGCATTTTTAAAGCACCAACACTGGGTGAAGCCTGTCTGGATTTAGTATTTTTACTAAATTTTACTAATAATCAGGATAGAATTGAGGGTGTAGAGGTTGAACCACAAGGGTCAAGTGACCATAATATAATACAATTCTCTGTATTTTTTAAGAATGCAGGTGCAAAGACTTAAAATTGTTAAGCTGAACTTTGGTAGTGTAATTTTGAGCAGATGCGACAGTCTAAGGAGAATACACTGGGATAAGATTTTAAGTGTCGAGACAGCCGAGGAGAAATGGAACAGATTTAAAAGTGTTTTAAATGTAGTGCAGAACAGATACATACCAAAATTTGGAATATAAAAAACTCCATGGTGGATTAATAAAGATTTAAAAAAGAAGCAGCAAAGGAAAAAACTGCTTTATAAGGCATATAAAAGTAATGACTGCAAAGTGAATTGTAGAGGGTACAAGAACATGAGGGCAGCCATGAAGATGGATATCAGGGAGGCTAAAAGACAGTTGGAGAGGAATATAGTAGATAAGGCGAAAGAAGAACCTGAAATTCTTTTAGCAATTTATTAGTAAAAGAGCAGTCAAGGAGGAGGTTAAGTGCTCAGAAATAGTAAAGAGGAGTTAAAAGGTGCAGACAATGAAATAGCAGATGCCCTAAACTGATGTTTTTCTGAGGTTTTCACACGTGAGCAAGTTGATAACCACCCAGAGGTTAAACTGCACTACTAAAGAGGTACGGAGGGATTTGGAAATTGTAGAGGGAGAAGTGCTGCTCAGATTAAATAAGATGAAATCAAACAAATCACCAGGACCAGATAATATTCACCTTCTGAGTTCTTAAGGAGGCTAGCAAGGACATATATAAATCCATGAAACATATTTTTAGGTAGTCACTGTGCACTGGAGAAATTCTGAAGGACTGGAAAATGGCAAATATCATCCCATTATATAAAAAGGGTGGCAGGGCAGATCCAAGCAACTATAGGCCAGTAAACTTAACATGCATCACAGGAAAATTAATGGAAGGAATTATTAAGGATAAGATTGAGCAATACATGGCAAGTACAGGAGTTTTTCTGAATAGTCAGAATGAGTTCAGAACATAGGTCATGTTTTACTAACATGCAGGAATTCTATGTGGAAGCAACAAAAAGATATGATCAAAGTGGAGCTTGTGATATTATTTATCTTGACTTTCAGAATGCATTTGATAAGGTGCCACATTAGAGGTTGGGCATTAAACTGAAAGAAGTGGGAGTTCAGGGTGATGTTTTTAGATGGGTGTAGAATTGGCTCAGACACAGGAAGCAGAGGGTGATGGTGTGAGGAACCTCATCAGAACTGGCCAATGTCAAGAGTGGTGTTCTACAGGGGTCAGTGCTAGGGCCGCTGCTATTTCTCTCTATTATAAAAAAAAATCTTCCAAGGTTGGAAGGAGATGAGATGTGATTTTCTCAGAGAGACACTTTCACATCCCGCAATACAAGTCTTTGTGCCAAGAGATTTAACCACGCCCGGGGCTGGATGTAAAACAATGAGTAGATGACAAAGTACTGTAGAACATCATAAAGAATTCAAACACGACGCGGTACACATGCAGAACAGGTTAGTGATAATGAAAGTACAAAAATTCAAAAGTCTGAAAAAAAATATAGTAAAGATCACATTTGCGTAAACAAATGGAAATTATTACTCAGTGAAATAACGTAACAGCAAAAAGCGATCAAATATATTGTTCAGATTTAAACTTTAAGGTGGAGACTTGTAGTTCGTCTAATTCGTGCTGTCATCAGGGAAAAAAAAGTAGTGTTTTTTTCCCAAAGAAGAAGCGTTTCCACGAGAATTAAAAGAAATGACAGAAGTGCGCTGCATGAGATACAGATCACGTGGCATGGCAGCAGCAGCAAGCTAGCAGCTGATCGATCAAAGAGGAGGTAAAAAAACAGTCTTATATGTTTCCCATTGTATCACCATTTAAGAGGGGGTTTCAGAGGAGTGACCGTGTCTCCTTGGGGTGCATTCAGCCCCCCTCTTTACAATGCAAGTGGCAGAGATGCAAAGTGGCTCGCACATAGCACAGGTTAGGGGAGGGGATTGGCAAGCAAACTGAGCAGCGGCAAAAACCCTTTTAATATATATAAATGATTTAGATAGGAATATAAGGAACAAGCTGGTTAATTTTGCAGATGATACCAAGACAGATAATTTGGAATCCGTTATCATTACAGAAGGACTTGGATCAGATCAGGCTTGGGCAGATTTGTTGCAGATGAAATTTAAAGTCAGTAAATGTAAAGTATTACACACATGATGTAAAAATGTTAGGTTTGAATATATAATGGCCAGTCGGAAAATCGAGAGTACACCTTATGAGAAGGATTTAGGAGTCATAGTGGACTCTATGTTATCGACTTCCCAACAGTGTTCCGAATCCACTAAAAAAAAATTATCAAGGGAATTAGTACAGTGGATCGAGACTGATTTTTTAAAATGAGTTCATCAAGAACATGGGGACACAGTTGGAAACTTGTTAAGAGTAAATTTCACAGAAACATAAGGAAGTTTTTCTTTACACAAAGAATGATAGACACTTGGAATAAGCTACCAAGTAGTGTGGTAGACAGACATTCGGGACTTTCAAAACTCATTGTTTTTTTGGAAGAAATGTATAGTGAGGACTGGTGAGCTTTGTTGGGGTGAATGGCCTGTTTTCGTCTAGATTGTTCTAATGTTAAGTGCATTATGGTGGACCAAATGGGTGCTTCTGGTTTTCCTTAAGCCTAACACAACACTGATGGGTAAAATATATGCATACTGTATTAATATTTTGTTTTAATAATAATAGCTCTGTTACAACGGCAAGTTCTTCTGAGTAAATTGCAAGATCAAAGAGAGTGACAATCCCACAATAAAGGAGCAACAGCAGAAAGAAGCCATTGTGAGAATCAGGTTGTAATTTGATATACCAGACAGTGAGTTGATGCTGTGAACTGTGTTAATTGCTGTCTGAACTGCAAGAAGCTTTGAAGTTTACTGTGTAATATTGATTAATGATATGTTTTATAGGCAAAAAGTTAGAATTTGACATGAAGAGATTCATTTAGAGGATATGTGTGCCCCAAGATTGGAGCTCTGTGAGCACAATGATCTGTGTTTGTTTTACATTTTTCATATTTGTTCAAGCTTGCTGGCTCCACTGGTCCTGATTACAATTTGACACAAGACGTAGATATTGAAGAGTCCACTATAACTCCCAGGTCCTTCTCATGAAATGTACTTTTCAAGTTTCAAACTACTTTTGTGAAGCTACCAAACAAAGAGCAAAGGCCGAATCCTACACCAAACACTCAGTATCCACAATCAGTGCAACTGGTAAAAATGTAACAGCTATGTGTACCATGGCTCACACTCACTTGAAATGATAGAATATTACAGCATAAATACACGGAATGAAAAGCTGATGTTGTTTGTTTGCCTCATATTCCTCCTGTCACATCAATTATGAACTTCTAGAGCAGTGAAAGGCAACCTTTTTCGAGTTGTGGCGCACTAAGTCCAAAAATTTTCTTTCGTGGCGCACCTGAGGGACTGCCCATAAATAAAGTCGTGACGACACAATCTATGGACAATCGCCAATAAAAACAGTTAATTTTACAAGTTTGAAAGACATTTTATTAATAAAGGAATCAAAGGATAAATCTTAAATTTAATTAATGTGAACGTTGAGATTGTTTTTCAGGACATATGAGATTGATGCAAGGATAAGTTTTCGAAAGACAAGACACGCATTTCCTTGTCGATCATTTGAAGTCTCTCGCATTTCTTAGACTTCATTTCCATAAGTGTTCTGTTATCTGTTTTTCCAACATAAAATATATATATTTTTAAACATTATTTTTTTAATCAATTGCCCGACAATGTTCTAGAGTATACACCAGAACATGCAGTTTGATTTAGTGTTATTCAGGTTTTAAAATGTCTTTCATGACTAAGAATGAACACATGCATCTAAAACCAAAGGCAGCTAACATACCCAAAAAGAGACCAGCCAACAAACAGGCAATTACTTGCTCTAACCTGAGATTTCCATTTCTTTAAAAAAAAAAACAATAAAAAAATGATTTAATTGTAATTAATTAGTTTAACATCAGTACAAAAGTGCCAAAGGTCCCTGTGGTCCTTCAGCTTACCACTACGCTTTATGACAGGTACTTGTCCACCTGGACTTCATTCATTTCATCGTTTTAAATCTCCATGAAGACATTTTTACATTTCTTAATTTTCTTAGTTCATTTATTAAAATGTGTTTGTACACTTGTTTTATTATTGCAGTTATGCTATTTGCTTTTTAAAACACCTTGTGGGCATACCTGCTCTGAAAAGAGCTAAAACAAATGAAGAAGAAGATGCGAGGCAGATGTAAAGTAGCAGAATAAGAAGGTACTTGGAACATAAGTAAGGATTTATAAGACAAATTGCTTTTTTTTTTTTTTTCCTTTTTCATGATTCTTACAGACACGTCTCTTACTATAAACAGAATTAATGTTCAACTTAACCTAGCTCTTTCATAGATGAACATTCGTGTAGAGCAGTGTTTCCTAAACTCGGTCCTGGGGACCCCCTGTGGCTGCAGGTTTTTGTTCCAATCAGATTCCTAATCAGTGACAACACCTGATAACACGGAGCTCATTTAATTAGCTGGTATTTTTGTTTTTCTTTTATTCAACATTCAGAAAAACACAGCAGCATGATTTATATATTTATAAATATTTCTGCTTTTGCTATCGCTCTAAATGCTTAACTCTCTTTTGTTGATTTCATTATACTTTGCCCATTCTTTGTGCAGTTTTTCCCCCATCGTTGTATCTTAATTAATGACAATTTAAAATGAGCAGATCAGACACGCTGGCAAACAACACTGAAGAATCAAAGGCTGCAACTACTTTAGCATCAGACCCCCTAATTAGTAAATAATGGATTAATTAAACAATTAGAACACCTTGAAAAGTAGAATGAAAATCAATATGAAAATATTGTTAAAAAGAAAAAAAATACATTATTCCTATAGAACTGCTTGGTACCATCCATCCATCCATCCTCTTCCGCTTATCTGAGGTCAGATAACTGCTTGCTACATTTTAATATATAAACTGCTCAAAAAAATTAAAGGAACACTTTGAAAACACATCAGATCTCAATGGGAAAAAGAAATCCTCCTGGATATCTATACTGATATAGACTGGGTAATGTGTTAGGAACGAAAGGATGCCACATCGTTTGATGGAAATGAAAATGATCAACCTACAGAGCCCTGAAGTCAAAGACGCCCCAAAAATCAGAGTGAAAAAATTATGGCAGGCTAGTCCATTTTGCCAAAATTTAATTGCAGCAACTCAAAATTGTATGCAACACTTTGTATGGCCCCTGTGTTCTTGTATACATGCCTGACAACATCGGTGCATGCTTCTAATGAGATGACAGATGGTGTTGTGGGGGATCTCCTCCCAGATCTGGACCAGGGCATCACTGAGCTCCTGGACAGTCTGAGGTGCAACCTGGTGGCATTGGATGGACCAAAACATAATGTCCCAGAGGTGTTCTATTGGATTTAGGTCAGGAAAGTGTGGTGGCCAGTCAATGGTATCAATTCCTTCATCCTCCAGGAACTGCCTGCATACTCTCACCACATGAGGCCAGGAATTGTCGTGCACCAGGAGCCACTGTACCAGCATAGGGTCTGACAATGGGTCCAAGGATTTCATCCTGATACCTAATGGCAGCCAAGGTGCCTTTGTCAAGCCTGTAGCGGTCTGTGTGACCCTCCATGGATATGCCTCCCCAGACAATCATTAACCCACCACCAAACTGCTCATGCTGAATGATGTTACAGGCAGCATAATGTTCTCCATGGCTTCTTCAGACCCTTTCACTTCTGTCACGTGCTCAGGGTGAACCTGCTCTCATCTGTAAAAGCACAGGGCACCAGTGGTGCATCTGCCAATTCTGGTATTCTATGGCGAATGCCAATCGAGCTGCATGCTGCTGGGCAGTGAGCTCAGGGCCCATTAGAGGACATGGGGCCCTTGGGTCACCCTCATGAAGTGTTTCTGGTTGTTTGGTCAGAGACATTCACACCAGTGGCCTGCTGGAGGTCATTTTGTAGGGCTCTGGCAGTGCTCATCCTGTTCCTCCTTGCCCAAAGGAGCAGATACTGGTCCTGCTGATGGGTTATGGACCTTCTATGGCCCTCTCCAGCTCTCCTAGAGTAACTGCTTGTCTCCTAGAATCTCCTCCATGCCCTTGAGACTGTGCAGGGAGACACAGCAAACCTTCTGGCAATGACACGTATTGATGTGCCATCCTGGAGAAGTTGGACTACCTGTGCAACCTCTGTAGGGTCCAGGTATCGCCTCATGCTACCAGTAGTGACACTGACTGTAGCCAAATGCAAAACTAGTGAAGAAACAGTCAGAAAAGATGAGGAGGGAAAAATGTCAGTGGCCTCCACCTGTTAAACCATTCCTGTTTTGGGGGTCATCTCATTGTTGCCCCTCTAGTGCATCTGTTGTTAATTTCATTAACACCACAGCAGCTGAAACTGATTAACAACCCCCTCTGCTACTTAACTGACCAGATTAATATCCCATAAGTTTCATTGATTTTATGCTATACTCTGATTAAAAAGTGTTCCTTTAATTCTTTTGAGCAGTATATATATATTTTTAGCAAACTTAATTTTCTAATTTCTATATTGTTCCTTAAACACAGAACTTGGGAAATATCAGTTCACTTAATTAGCCCAGGAGTTCAATTAAAAACAGAAGCTGGTTGGAACAAAAACCTGCAGCCACAGGGGGTCCCCAGGACCGAGTTTGGGAAACACTGATGTACAGGGTTGACTCAGTCAGAGCCATTGACTGCTGTTATCAGCTTTTGTTTTCTTCAGTCCAACAACTTGCTTCAGTGTGTAAACTGTTTCCATTTAATGAATTTATGCTATAATGTTTTGTTTTATCTCCCTCCGTCTGAGTAAAAATCAGAGTGTGACTTACTGATAATGAAGGCGGGCATTTTGATACAACTTATGGTGCATTTTACAGACTAGAGCTATGTTAGAAAGATGCCATAAAAAGGTCACCATATTTTTTAAACAGAGGCACATCAACATCTGCTTTGGTTTACAGCTTATTTAAAATCTTGTTTTTCTATTTACAAGTACTTCATATTAAATGATTTCAATATAAATGAACATTAAGCCTTTTCTATAGTATGTTTTAAAATTGTTTTTTTTAATCTTGCTAAACAATCATTACATTGCAAATATCTAAAAACACTGTTTTGAAATATAAACACAGAGTAGAGGGCACAACAGAAACTGTCCATTTTTATGGAGATTTTTTATTTTTAAGTGGTATGGCCTAAAGAAATTCTTCAATTCTTGAAAGCATCTTCAGTTGTTCATAGACACCTCCTTTCCTGCATGGTCTGTTTGGTGTCCTGCTCCATCCATTGCAACCCTCTTCTAATATTAGGTGGCCACCCAGAGGCGATGTTCAGACACCTGTTGCCAACGAAGCATGCACTACATAAATAAAATAAAAGAGAAAGCATTTCAGTTAAATGGAAATAGCAAGACATGATCATAGGGTTCATTTTATGATTTTAAATGTACAAATCCGAGGAGACTACTTTGCTTTTCAAAGTCTGTCATTCTGAGGAACCATCCATCCATCAGTTCATTTTCTTTTTTTTTTTCCCATCTTGACCTAAATTTGTAATATTTATTAGTAAACTTTTTTTCATTATTTTCTCTAAGTAGGCCAGGACAGGATGCAATAAGTAGCGCTGCTGTCTCACCAAGCCCACACCCAGGTTCAAGTCTCACACCTGTTCATTATCTGTGTTAGTCTTGCTTCTGGTTTGCACCCAATGTTTTTAGAACAGGCTCTGCCTCCCACAATCATGAAGCGTTATGCTATTGAGCGTTATGCTATTTTTTCTAAATACCTTCCATATTGTTGATTTCCGGCGCCGCATCCGAGTGGCAGCCTTTCCAGCAGCTCCGTATATGACTTTATCTTTTTACCTTTTTATCTCTATTTTTCTCTATTTCACTGATCACTTCTACCACTTTCTTTTATGTGGAATTGCTCCCTGGACACTTTTTACACATTTTTACTATTTGACATGGATTGTTACACTCCGAGAATCGCCTATTCAAGCAGTCAGCTTAAAGCACTGAAAAGAAATGCTTATGCCGGTGTGGTTCCTTATTTACCTGACGAGGTAAGAAGACGATATCGGGCAGCCGAGCGCAAAGATAAAAAATAAGATTAAATTGAGACAACTTGAGAGAAAATGGCGTTATAAACCGTCGGTGCCTTCTGTGATCCTGGGAAATGTAAACTCGCTACCAAATAAGATCGACGAACTGGCTGTGCTGGTGAAAAATGTCAGAACCTACAGAGAATGCAGTTTGCTGTGTTTTAGTGAAACGTGGCTAACGTCTATCATCCCAGATGCTAACGTGGAGCTACCCGGGTTTAGCACAGTTAGAGCGGACAGAGACGCAAGTACCTGTGGAAAGAAAAAAGGTGGAGGACTCGCTCTCTATGTCAATACAAAGTGGTGCAACTCAGGACATGTAAGCGTTAAAATCCCCACTTGCTGCAGGGACATCGAACTGTTGGCCGTAAGTCTGTGCCCCTATTACTTGCCCAGAGAGTTTGGACACGTGATTGCTGTTATTGTTTACATCCCCTCAAGCGAGCGGAGATGGCGAGTGACATCATCCATTCCGCAGTTGCTAAGTTACAAACGCAGCACCCTGAGGCACTTGTGCTAATCGCTGGAGACTTTAACCATGTAACGCTGGACAAAACATTACCTGCCTTCTCCCAGTATGTGGATTGTAACACTCGGGGAAACAGGACTATTGACCTACTATATGCAAGCGTTAAAGGCGCATACAGCGCCACCCCACTGCCTGCGCTTGGGAAAGCAGATCATAACCTGGTTCTGCTTCAGCCTCAATACAAACCAAGAGTGAGGGCTACCTACAACCACACGCTCATTCAGGAAGTGGTCCCTGAGGCAGAGCAGGCTCTGAGAGACTGCTTTGGAACTACAGACTGGGATATATTGCTGGGTCACATAGTGAGAACATTGAAGAGGCTGTTGAATGCACAACTGATTACATCAACTTCTGTATGGACATTGTAGTTCCAGTAAGAACAGTATGCTGCTATGCTAACAACAAGCCATGGATTACAAGTGACATCAAGGGCCTTTTGAACCAGAAGAAAAGGGCTTTTAAAGGTGGTGATAAGCATGAGCTGAAGTGCGTGCAGAAGGAACTCCGAGTCCAGCTCAGGGCGAAAGAGCAGTACAGGAGAAAGCTGGAGCAGAAGTTGCAGAACAACAGTATGAAGGAAGTGTGGGATGGGATGAAGATTATCACTGGCTGCAGCTCAAGCGGGTGCCGCCATCGAGACAGGCGTGGAGAGAGCAAACCAAATGAACAACTTCTTTAATAGGTTTGATCACAGTAACCCACTCTCACCTCGAGTACTGCATCCTCCAACCATCCTTCTGCTGATACCAGCATAGGTGAGACATCCCCACCCACAATTACAGCAGCCCAGGTGAGCAGAGAGCTGAAAAGACTTTGTGCCAGCAAAGCAGCGGGTCCAGATGGTGTATCGCCACGATTGCTGAAGGCCTGTGCGTTGGAACTGGGGAGTCCTCTACAGCGCATCTTCAACCTGAGCCTGGAACAGGGAGAGTCCCAGGCTTTGGAAAACATCTTGTATCACTCCTGTCCCAAAGGTATCACGTCCTAGTGAGCTGAATGACTTCCGGCCTGTTGCTCTGACGTCACATCTGATGAAGACCATGGAGCGGCTGCTGCTTCACCACCTGAGGCCACAGGTCCGCCACGCCCTCGACCCTCTGCAGTTCGCATACCAGGAGAAGGTGGGAGCGGAGGATGCCATCATCTATATGCTTCATCGATCCCTCTCCCACCTGGACAGAGGCAGTGGTGCTGTAAGAATTATGTTTTTGGACTTCTCTAGCGCCTTCAACACCATCCAACCTCTGCTCCTTAGGGATAAGCTGACTGAGATGGGAGTAGACACCTTGTGGCATGGATTGTGGACTATCTTACAGACAGACCTCAATATGTGCGTCTTGGGAACTGCAGGTCTGACATTGTGTGCAGCAATACAGGGCCGCAGGGGACTGTACTTTCTCGGTCCTGTTCAATCTATATACATCAGACTTCCAATATGACTCGAGTCCTGCCACGTGCAAAAGTTCGCTGATGACACTGCTATTGTGGGCTGCATCAGGAGTGGGCAGGAGGAGGAGTACAGAAAGTTAATCAAAGACTTTGTTAAATGGTGCGACTCAAACCACTTACACCTTAACACCAGCAAGACCAAGGAGCTGGTGGTGGATTTTAGGAGGCCCAGGCCCCTCATGGACCCTGTGATCATCAGAGGTGACTGTGTGCAGAGGGTGCAGACCTATAAATATCTGGGAGTGCAGCTGGATGACAAATTGGACTGGACTGCCAATACTGATGCTCTATGTAAGAAAGCTCAGAGCAGACTATACTTTCTGAGAAGGTTGGCATCCTTCAACATCTGCAGTAAGATGCTGCAGATGTTCTACCAGACGGTTGTGGCGAGTGCCCTCTTCTACGCGGTGGTGTGCTGGGGTGGCAGCATAAAGATGAAAGACGCCTCACGCCTGGACAAACTTGTTAAGAAGGCAGGCTCCATTGTAGGATTAAAGTTGGACAGTTTAACATCTGTGGCAGAGTGACAGGCACTAACAGACATCCATTTAATAGTGTCATCTCCAGACAGAGGAGTAGCTTCAGTGACAGACTTTTGTCATTGTCCTGCTCCACTGACAGACTGAGGAGATTGTTCCTCCCCCACACTATGCGACTCTTCAATTCCACCGGGAGTAAATGCTAACATTAATTTTATTTTAATTCTTTTCATTTTTATTACTATTTAATTTAATATTGTTTTTTTGTATCAGTATACTGTTGCTGGATTATGTGAATTTCCCCTTGGGATTAATAAAGTATCTATCTATCCATAAGTATTCAACACTTTCTCATTAATCAGGCCTGTGCCTGAGGGCATGAGTATATGTGGCCTGTGGATGTGTGCACGAGTAGACCCTCCAGAGGACTGCCCTGCTGCCATGGATATGCCTCCCCAGGCAATCTTTAACCCACTACGAAACTGCTCATGCTGAATGATGTTACAGGCAGCATAATGTTCTCCAGACCCTTTCACTTGAACCTGCTCTCATCTGTAAAAAGCACAGGGCACCAGTGGTGCATCTGCCAATCGAGCTGCATGCTGCTGGGCAGTGAGCTCAGGGCCCATTAGAGGACATGGGGCCCTTGGGTCACCCTCATGAAGTCTTTCTGGTTGTTTGGTCAGAGACATTCACACGCCTGCTGGAGGTCATTTTGTAGGGCTCTGGCAGTGCTCATCCTGTTCCTCCTTGCCCAAAGGAGCAGATACTGGTCCTGCTGATGGGTTATGGACCTTCTATGGCCCTCTCCAGCTCTCCTAGAGTAACTGCTTGTCTCCTAGAATCTCCTCCATGCCCTTGAGACTGTGCAGGAGACACAGCAAACCTTCTGGCAATGACACGTATTGATGTGCCATCCTGGAGAAGTTGGACTACCTGTGCAACCTCTGTAGGGTCCAGGTATCGCCTCATGCTACCAATAGTGACACTGATTGTAGCCAAATGCAAAACTAGTGAAGAAACAGTCAGAAAAGATGAGGAGGGAAAAATGTCAGTGGCCTCCACCTGTTAAACCATTCTTGTTTTGGGGGTCATCTCATTGTTGCCCCTCTAGTGCATCTGTTGTTAATTTCATTAATACCACAGCAGCTGAAACTAATTAACAACCCCCTCTGCTACTTAACTGACCAGATTAATATCCCATAAGCTTCATTGACTTTATGCTATACTCTGATTAAAAAGTGTTCCTTTAATTCTTTTGAGCAATATATATATATATATATATATATATATATATATATATATATATATATATATATATATGAATGTTAGTGGCAATGTGTGAAAGGCAGGTATTGTATAGAATGCCTAGGAAATCTATAGAATGAGTGACATTTTAAGCAAAGCATAAAATGTCAGTGTTACTTTAATGTTCTATATACTTTCACTAGACATTGTAAATAATACCTGGGCATTATACAGAATGACAAATGCTACTTCGGCAAAGTATGAAAAGTGTGTCATGAAAAGGCCTTTATTGAAAAGTTGTATATGAAAAGGAAATACAAAATAACACTTAAATAAAGATATTGCTCATATTTGATTTTGTAAAATTGCACAATTATACAGCGCACCTATGAAAACAGTTAGAGGAAACATTGGTCACTGTATGGTGTAGCGGATCCACAGCTCAAGTCAAACAGACCACTTTTTAAATAAATTGTCGCCACACTCGCGGCTTAGAGGGGGTGAGGTAGTGTGGCTGGAGCAGGTTCCCGGGTGAATTTGTGATGCGGGCGGTCCTCACTTAAGTGCACAATTGAGGAGTCGTCCACATCCATAGTTGATACCGGGATCTGCTGGATCCACGTCCCCGTGATAAATAACAGAAGAGTGAGACGGCTAGGGGAGAGAAAGAAAAGACGGACGGTGGTTAAGAAAGAGAGAAGGCAGGAAGTAGGGAGGAGAAAGCCTGTGCGTGAACGAGCGAATGTGCTCGTTGTAGAGAACAAATACAGCTGAACAGTGAGTCTGGGTGTTTGGCCGGCACCCTGGGAGCAGTCGGTAGTGTTCGCTCCTGCTGAACATTAGTGAAGAGCAGGAGTGACCGGAAGGAGGATGGCTCGCCGCATAAGGATGAGAAGGCAGCGGGAGTCGGGACTTGGGAAATTAACCCCCCAGCGTGAACGCCCTGGTCGCTGGGGAGCCCATGTCACCATCTGGTGAAGCCCACCGGAGCCAGGGATCGGTGAGGTGAACAGACCAGAAGAAGGCAGCAGAGAGAAGGTCAGCTGCAGGTAGGGTGACACCACTGGTGCATAGCCTGAACGGGAGAAGCAGGGGAGTCACCAGTAGAAAGGCGGCACTGGGCTTTGTTTTTAAAAGGACAGCTTCCAGCCATTGTTTTAACCTTGGGTTTTTAAGAGGATTTTTTTCTATTGTGTTTTACCTCCAGCTTTCACTTGTTTTTATTGGATTAATATATATTAAGATTTTTTAAAGCACTGCACTATTTATTTGAACTCCGTTTTGATTTTGTTGCTGTTTTTTAATAAAAGCACTTTGCACTTTTTGCACCACCTCTTTGCTTGGTTGTGCCTCACTGTCCAGCTCATTAGTGACATTACCGACGATGTTGGGTTCAAGGGCTCCCAGAAGCAAGATGGGAGCATGGAGTAGAACCCGCATCGTCAAACACTAGCATTGAATAAATACATATGTAAATTTTTTTTTTTGTGTACGACTTCATTTCATGCTACAAAGGGGGGTGATTCTTTTGTATACCCACTGTATGTATGTGTATGTACGTGTGTATATTTTATATATATATATATATATATATATATATATATATATATATAATCTTGTCATGCTTGGGTCACAGATTTACACAGAAACACAGAAGGCTGGAGATACGAACTTTATTTGAACACTGCAAACGAACATTTGTCTCTTTTTCAAAAGTTTAAACATATTCCAATACTTACAGGTGCTGTACATGCTTTTAGGTATGCGGAGTACCACGTGAGAGGTTGATCACGTGACGGAGCCCAAATAACGTAAGCAGCAATGTGAAGTTAGTCTGTCAATGTTTTTCAGGGGTTTTCCCAGGAACGTCTGTATTCTCTGAGGGTGCAATCAGCCCCCCAGCTCACACCCCCTCCCTCAGCTTTATTCACATTTTCGTGAATCAAGCGATTCTCCAAACCAGGTTCAAACAGGCATGACAATACGTCTGAGTTAATGTGCTCAGAGCCAGGTCGATGCCTGACTATAAAACTGTAAGGCTGGGGTTCATGCCCAGTCAGGATTACCCTGCACACTATATTCAGGGGGAGCAGCCCTGGACTCTGCAATATACCCCCATCCCCCACCCCCAGGGACGCTAGATGGCTGCCCCCTAGGGGTGGAGCAGAGCCTCAGTTTCCCACAGGGCTCCCTGGGATTTGGAGTTGGTTACAGCCCTGTTAGGTCCCACAGGCACCGCCAGAGGATGCTGTGTTTGGGACTCCTGAGCCCGGGTGGGCAGCATATACATCACACCCGGAAGTGCAGCCGGAACTCGGTGATCAAGCACTTCCGAGTGAACTATAAATGGAGCTAGTGACCACCACTCAGGGCCAGAGTCGGGTGGAGGAGGACAAGGTTGCCTGGGAGGATTGGTGGTGCCAGAAAGAGAACAGCAGTGCTTTGCTTTACTTGTGTGCTTAAGTGCTTGGGACTGTGTTGTGTCTGTGGGTACAGGGAAGGCGTAGCCCACAGACGAAGAAAAATACAAGTTTGTTTATTTTTCACGTGCAACCCATGTCCAATCTGTGTCGGGTCGGGCGCTATACAGCATCCATTCTTACACTATACAGTGGTGCTTGAAAGTTTGTGAGCCCTTTAGAATTTTCTATATTTCTGCATAAATATGACCTAAACATCATCAGATTTTCACTCAAGTCCTAAAAGTAGATAAAGAGAAACCAGTTAAACAAATGAGACAAAAATATTATACTTGGTCATTTATTTATTGAGGAAAATGATCCTCAATAAATATTAAGGAAAATGATCCTCTATGCATATATACTGTCACACACGTGCAGACCAGGGAGTGGTGGAGTGCACTGACCTTTTTCTCACTTCCCTGTAGACCGTTCACGGGAAAATTTTGCCTGGCCCTGATGCACTTCTATTTCTGACCATGATGATGTCCCTTCCAGTTCTGGACCCATGGATGATGTCACTTCCGGTGAAGAACTCATGACCGAAGAGACTTCCTGTTCCAGCCCTTTTGACGACGTCAAGTACGGGTCCTAACCTATGGAAGAGGACCCTTCCACTTCCACCCTTGATGACTTCACTTCCTTTACTGTCCTTTAAAGTTGCCATATTTGACTAACTTAATCAGTTCTGTTTTGGACTGCGTTCTGAACACATCAGTGCTAGCAACTTACCCATTTGCAGCCAGGGAATATTACACAGGTGGTGGCACCAAACCTTTTTATGACTCGTGTCTGCTTTTTGTGACTATATATACACATATATACACACATACTGTACATACATACATACATACATAACATACATACATACAACCAACCCCAAGTCCAATGAAGTTGGGACATTGTGTAAAACGTAAATAAAAACAGAATACAATTATTTGCAAATCCTTTTCAACCTATATTTAATTGAATACACTACGAAGACAAGATATCGAATGTTTAAACTGATAAACTTTATTGTTGTTTTGCAAATCTTCACTCATTTTGAATTTTATGCCTGCAACACGTTCCAAAAAAGCTGGGACAGGGGCATGTTTACCACTGTGTTATATCACCTTTCCTTTTAAGAACAGTCAATAAGCGTTTGGGAACTGAGGACACTAATTGTTGAAGCTGTGTAGGTGGAATTTTTTCCCATTCTTGCTTGATGTACAACTTCAACGGGGTCTCCATTGTCGTATTTTGCCCTTCATAATGCACCACACATTTTTAATAGGAGACAGGTCTGGACTGCAGGCAGGCCAGTCTAGTACCCGCACTCTTTTACTACAAAGCCACACTGTTGTAACACATGCAGAATATGGCTTCGCATTGTCCTGCTGAAATAAGCAGGGACATCCCTGAAAAAGACGTTGCTTCGATGGCAGCATATTTTGCTCCAAAACCTTTATGTACCTTTCAGCATTAAAGGTGCCTTCACAGATGTGCAAGTTACCCACGCCATTGGGCACTAACACACCCCAATACCATCACAGATGCTGGCTTTTGAATTTTGCACTGATAACAATCTGGATGGTCCTTTTCCTCTTTGGCCCGGAGGGAATGACGTCCATGATTTCCAAAAACAATTTGAAATGTGGACTCGTTAGACCACAGTACACTTTTCCACTTTGCATCAGTCCATCTCAAATCAGCTCGGGCCTAGAGAAGCTGGCGGCGTTTCTGGGTGTTGTTGATATATGGCTTTCGCTTTGCATGGTAGAGTTTTAACATGCACTTGTAGATGTAGCGACGAACTATGTTAACTGACAATGATTTTCTGAAGTATTGCTGAGCCCACGTGGTAATATCCTTTACAGAATGATGTCGGTTTTTAATGCAGTGCTGACTGAGGGATCGAAGGTCATGGGCATCCAATGTTGGTATTCGGCCTTGCCGCTTACGTGCAGAGATTTCTACAGATTCTCTGACTCTTTTGATAATATAATGGATGATGAAATCCCTAGATTCCTTGCAGTTGTACGTTGAAAAACGTTGTTTTTAAACTGCTGGACTATTTGCCCACGCAGTTGTTCACAAAGTGGTGAACCTCGCCCCATCCTTGCTTGTGAAGAACTGAGCCTTTTGGGGATGCTCCTTTTATACCCAATCATGACAAACACCTGTTTCCAATTAACCCGTTCACCTGTGGAATGTTCAAAACCGGTGTTTTTTGAACATTCCTCAACTTTCCCAGTCTTTTGTTAACCCGTCCCAGCTTTTTTGGAATGTGTTGCAGGCATCAAATTTAGAATGAGTGAAAATTTGCAAAACAACAATAAAGTTTATCAGTTTGAACATTAGATACCTTGTCGTCGTAGTGTATTCAATTAAATATAGGTTGAAAAGGATTTGCAAATCAATCATTGTATTCTGTTTTTATTTATGTTTTACTCAATGTCCCAATTTCATTGGAATTGGGGTTGTACAGTATATATATATATATATATATATATATATATATATATATACACATATACACACACAGTGCTCAGCATAAATTAGTACACCCCACTACATTTGTCAGAAAACCTTTAGTTTCCTTTCAGTATCAACATTTTCTACGAGATACTGTACTACAAAATACTCCCACAAATGCGGGCCATTGATTGCAAACAAGATTTGTTAATTTGCACACACAAAAAAGTGATTTTCCTAAAAAATTCATTCAAGCCCATGTTGCAAAAATGAGTACACCCCAATTATAGTCTTAGGAGAAAAGCCACACTTAAGACTACAAAATTCTAATTAACAGGCATTCAACCACAGGTGAGTCTAATGATTCATTTAAGAGGTGTCCAGCAGACAGGTGACTATAAAAGGGTATTACTTAACAAAGAAAAGCCCGTCCCATTTCATGCTGTCAGCAATGGGTCCACATGGAAGAGAAATGTAAAAAAATCTGAGAAAGGAAATCATTACTTTACACAAAAAAGGTGAAGGCTACAAGAAGATCAGCAAAGCTTTACATATCAGTCAAAATACTGTGGCAAAAGTGATCTAAGAAAGTTGGAAGTGCAACCATCTTACAGAGACGTCCAGGCTGTCCACGGAAGTTAACATCTCAACAGGAGCGTCTTCTGATGAGAAGGGTTGAAGAAAATCGCCATGCAAGTTCACTGCAGTTAGCTAAAGCAGTAGAAAGCCAAACTGGAGTGACCGTTTCCCATGACACCATACGGCGCACAATGCAGAGGAATGGCATGCATGGGTATCGTCCACGAAGGAAGCCTCTCCTAAAGCCCATGCACAACAAAGCACGCCTAGAATTTGCTAGGGCCCATGCTGAAAAAAATGAAGACTACTGGGACTCTATACTCTGGAGTGATGAGACAAAGATCATTGTTTTGGAACTGTATGGCGTCGTAAAGGTGAGGATTTCAAAGAAAAATGCATGGTGCCTATAGTGAAACATGGTGGTGGCAGTGTCCTTATAGGGGGCTGCATGAGTGCTGGTGGTGTTGGGGAGCTGCATTTCATTGATGGTATCATGTATTCAACAATGTACTGCTCTATACTGAAGGACAGGATGCTGCCATCACTACGTGCACTGGTCGTCGTGCACTTTTTCAACACAACAATGATCCAAAACACACATCTAAAGCATTTGCATTTCTGAAGAACAACAGGGTGAAGGTGCTTGAATGGCCAAGTATGTCTCCTGATCTGAACCCAATCGGACACCTGTGGGGAATTCTGAAGCGACAAGTTGAGCATCACTCTTCATCCAGCGTCCAGGCTCTGAAAGAGGTTATTCTTGAAGAATGGAAAAAGATAGATGTTGCAATATGTCGCCAACTTGTTCATTCCATGCCTAGAAGACTTGGTGCTGTCCTTAAAAATCACGGTGGTCATACAAAATACTAGATGTAGTAGTTTTTGTTGCGGGGTGTATTCATTTTTGCTTCAACCAATTTGAGTAAAACTGAAGATTTTGTGATCTAAGTTATATTAACCTTAATTTCATGTTATGGAGTTAAACAAGTGTTCAATAAAACTCAGCCTTGAGAAAATTTTGGAAATTGTTCTTTTGTTCATTGAGCTACTGATTAAATTTATACTTTTTAAAGGGGGTGTACTCATTTATGCTGAGCACTATATATATATATATATATATATATATATATATATATACACAGTGGAACCTCGGTTTACGAGTGTTTTGCAAGACGAGCAAAAATTTTTAATAAATTTTGACTTGATAAACGAGCGATGTCTTGCAATACAAGTAGTATGGATACACTTTGTCTGCTGAGTGTTATGTGATCACAACTGAGCTGATGGTTCTTCTCTTTCTTCTTATCTTGCTCGCTCTGTGCATCTCTCTCTCTCTTTCATCTCGCTCGCCCAGCGCGTCTCTGTCTCTCTCTCCTTATCTCGCTTGCTCGCCCAGCACGTCTCTCTCTCTCTCTCCTCTTATCTCACTTGCTCGCTCGCCCAGCGCGTGTGTGTTTCTCTCTCTCTCTGGCAATCGTCTCCTATTCTCCGTCTGAGTCTGTGTGCCTCACTCATATAGTCACATCTGTTTACTACAGCATTGTGACTGTGTGTGTGTGCACTGTGAAGTGCGAGTCCCTGTCTTGCTCCCCAAAACACGAAGCTGAGTCTCAGTACTTTAACACCGTTCCACCACATCCCAAAGATGCTCTATTGGGTTGAGATCTGGTGACTGTCTGGGCCATTTTAGTACAGTGAACTCATTGTCATGTTCAAGAAACCAATTTGAAATCATTCGAGCTTTGTGACACGGTGCATTATCCTGCTGGAAGTAGCCATCAGAGGATGGGTACATGGTGGTCATGAAGGGATGGACATGGTCAGAAACAATGCTCAGGTAGCCCGTGGCATTTAAACGATGCCCAATTGGCACTAAGGGGCCTAAAGTGTGCCAAGAAAACATCCCCCACACCATTACACCACCACCAGCCTGCACAGTGTTAACAAGGCATGATGGATCCATGTTCTCATTCTGTTTACGCCAAATTCTGACTCTATCATTTGAATGTCTCAACAGAAATTGAGACTCATCAGACCAGGCAACATTTTTCCAGTCTTCAACTGTCCAATTTTGGTGAGCTTGTGCAAATTGTAGCCTCTTTTTCCTATTTGTAGTGGAGATGAGTGGTACCCGGTGGGGTCTTCTACTGTTGTAGCCCATCCGCCTCAAGGTTGTGCGTGTTGTGGCTTCACAAATGCTTTGCTGCATACCTCGGTTGTAGCAGTGGTTATTTCAGTCAAAGTTGCTCTTCTATCAGCTTGATTCAGTCGGCCCATTCTCCTCTGACCTCTAGCATCAACAAGGCATTTTCGCCAACAGGACTGCCGCATACTGGATGTTTTTCCCTTTTCACACCATTCTTTGTAAACCCTAGAAATGGTTGTGAGTGAAAATCCCAGTAACTGAGCAGATGGTGAAATATTCAGACCGGCCCGTCTGACACCAACAACCATGCCACGCTCAAAATTGCTTAAATCACCTTTCTTTCCCATTCTGACATTCAGTTTGGAGTTCAGGAGATTGTCTTGACCAGGACCACACCCCTAAATGCATTGAAGCAACTGCCATGTGATTGGTTGATTAGATAATTGCATTAATGAGAAATTGAACAGGTGTTCCTAATAATCTCTTAGGTGAGTGTATATATATATATATATATATATATATATATATATATATAGTAATATCGATGCAAATAGACAATATAAAGGTTTGGGGTTTTTCCGGCCCCGTATATTGCAGACAATCCACAATATTTGAAAAAAGAACAGGTCAAAATATAAACAAAACAGTTCATATGCGCGACGCCTCTGGCGGCCATTTTTTAGAGGAGGGGCAGGAAGTAGAGGAATGCTGGGAAGGAACCGTGAGGGAGGATGGGACTGCGGCCTCCTACTCGCACATGCGGGACACGACCTCCCCCTTAGCCCAAGACCATCAGGTCGGGCGGACCTAACCGAGAGGTCATGGATGCGAGAGAGGGCAGCGACATTGCGTGAAGGCCGCCACGACGATAAGTGACCGCGAACTTATAGGGCTGTAAGTCCAGAAACCACCTGGTGACCCGCGGATTCGACTCTTTGTGGAGGGACATCCACTGAAGCGCAGCGTGATCAGTCACCAGAGTGAATTCGCGACCCAACAGGTAGTACCAGAGATAAGTCACGGTCCACTTAATGGCCAGGGCTTCCTCTCCACTGCCGCGTACCTGGCCTCTCGGTCCAGCAGTTTCCGGCTTAGGTACATCACGGAGTGTTCGACAGCTTCGATGCTTTGGCTCAACACGTCGCCCAGGCCTGTGTCCGAAGCATCGGTCTGGAGGATAAAAGGTCGCCCAAAATCAAGGGTCCTTAATACAGGTGCCGACATTAGGGCCTTTTTCAGGTCATTGAATGTGTGTTCCGCCTTGTCGTTCCATACCACATGCAGGGGAGCGCCCTTCTTTGTGAGATTAGTCAAGGGTGCTGCCCTTTCGGAGAAACGGGGTACGAACCGGCGGTAGTACCCCGCCAGCCCCAAGAAAGCCTGCACCTGTCTCTTGGTATTCGGATGGGGCCATACCAGAATGTCTTTGACTTTGGAACATTGGGGTCTCACCTGTCCTCGTCCCACAAGGTAGCCTAAATACTTGGGCTCCTTTAAGCCAAAAAAACACTTACGGTTAATGCGGAGGCCGACTTTAGCCAGTGTCGCGAGGACAGCAGAGACCTGCAATAGATGCTCCTCCCAGATGCCGGAATAGATAACGACGTCATCCAGGTAGGCGTCACTATAGGACTGGTGGGGCTTCAGCACTCTATCCACCAGACGCTGAAAGGTCGCTGGGGCCCCGTGCAGCCCAAATGGGAGGACCTTGTATTGCCAATGTCCACTAGGGGTGCTAAAGGCCGTCTTTTCTTTTGCAGATGCCGTTAAGGGAATTTGCCAATACCCTTTCGTCATATTAAGAGTAGTCAAGTACCGAGCCGCACCCAGCCGCTCGAGCAGGTCGTCAATGCGGGGCATCGGGTAGGCGTCAAACTTGGAGGCCTGGTTTAGACGTCTAAAGTCATTGCAGAACCTCCAGGAGCCGTCCGGCTTGGAAACGAGGACAATTGGGCTGGACCAAGGGCTATGGCTTTCCTCGATAATGTCCATATCCAACATTCGTTGCACCTCCAGTTCCACTTCGGCGCGTTTTGCCTCCGGGAGTCAATAGGGCCTCTCCCGGACGATCACTCCGGGGTCCGTGACTATATCGTGAGCAATCAGTGAGGTCCGGCCCGGTGACTCGCTACTACTTCGGGGATGGCGTGGATAGCCTGGGTTATCTCGCGCCGCTGTAGGGGTGTCAGCTCGTCACCGAGGTTAAGGGCAGACGTGCTAGCGAAAAGAGAGAGGGAGCTACGAGTGTCGGGAGGCTCGTCCCTGTACTTCCAGGGTTTTAACAAATTGACATGGTAGATCCTCTCGCTCGGTCGGCGATTAGGTTGCTTAACTAAATAGTCGGCAGCCCCTTCTTCCTTAACCTCGTATGGCCCCTGCCAGTGAGCTAGCAACTTGGAGTGGGAGGTAGTAACGAGCACCATCACCCAATCCCCCAGGCGGAACTCCCGGAGGACGGAGTTGCGGTTGTAACACCGGGCCTGCGCTGCCTGCGCACGAGTCACGTGGTCCTTTAGGAGTGGCCTGATTTTAGCGAGCCTGTCGCGCAGTTGCGCCACATACTCCAATATATTGGAGGAGGGAAGGGCCTCAGCCTCCCAGCCCTCTTTTAGTATGTCTAAAAGTCCCCGGGGTTGTCGGCCGTACAATAATTCAAAAGGGGAGAAGCCAGTAGAGGCCTGGGGCACCTCCCGGTAGGCAAAAAGCACGAGCGGTAGGAGCTGGTCCCAATTCCTACCATCGGCGCTGACTACCTTGCGGAGCATCTGTTTAAGCATCTGGTTAAAATGTTCTACCAGCCCATCTGTTTTGGGGTGGTAGACAGACGTCTTCAGGTGCTTTATTCTCAGTAATTTGGCAACCTCCCTGAACGTATCCGAGGTGAAGGGAGTACCCTGGTCCGTGAGGACTTCTTTGGGGATACCCACTCTCGAAAATAGGTTGACTAATTCCCGTGCGATATTCTTGGTGTTAGCGGAGCGCAGGGGAACCGCCTCTGGGTTTTGGGTTGCATAATCTACCATGACCAATATGTACTTGTGGCCACGGTTCGAGGATTCCAGGGGTCCTACTAAGTCCACCCCTATTCGGTCAAACGGGATGTCTATCAGGGGTATTGGGACGAGAGGAGCGCGGTCCCTCCTAGGAATCTGGTGAATCTGACATTTCGGACAGGATTGACAGAAGCGCCGGACCTCCTCGTTGATCCCGGACCAGTAAAAGCGGAGCTTGATTCTCTCCAATGTCTTCTCGGCCCCAAGGTGGGCGCCTAGGAGGTGAGTGTGAGCTAGTTCACATACCTCCCGCCGGAAGGTACGCGGCACTAGCAACAATTTCCGCACCTCACCTTTGTGGGTTGCCACCCGATACAACGGATTATTTTCCAGCACAAAGAAGGGCTCGCGTGGCATGGAACCATCAGCTTGTGAGCTGCCTGGAAGAACAATCGCATTCCGGGCAAACTGCAGGGAATCGTCATTCCACTGCTCCCTTTTAAACGAGGCAGGCGTGGACCGAAATTGGTGGTCCAAATTGCTCAGGGGGTCTTGGGAGCGGGTTGGCGGAAGTGTTCCCTGGCTCGTGGATGCTTCCGGGTCAGAGTCCGTTGCCTGAGAAACTTCTCCCGAAGTGCCTGCGACATTTTGGCTTGCCTCAGAGCATGGCGTGGAGACCGCGGGAAGGGTTCCTCGCCCCCTCATAACCAGATCTAGCGAGGCCCCGGGAGCGGTGTTCGTCTTACCGCTTTTCCTGTGTGACCAGTCTTGTCCCAAAATTACTGGATGGGGGGGATCGGGCAACAACGCAACCGTCAAGTTGGAAACTTGCCCCTTCCATGTGATGTAATAGCGGGCGGAACGGTAAGACTTGGTCTCCCCATGCACACAAGTGATTTGCAAGTGCTGCGTAAGCCACTGTCGCGGTAATACGTAACGGTGAGCGACAATTGTAATGTTGCTGCCGGAATCAAATAGAGCCACCACCGAGTGCCCGTTTAATAACACCATTCCCGTGGTTGGACTTGCCAGCGGGTGCGGAGTACAGTACCTTTCGGCGGTGGCCCAGGTGCAGTCCATCGGCTCCGTTGGGGTGTTGAGGGGACAGGTCGGCAGTAGATGGCCGGTCTCGCCGCACTTGTAACAGCGCGGGGAGGCCAGCTTTTCTTTAGGCCTCTGCGGTGCTTCCGCAGCGCGTCGAGAGGGCTCGGGGGTGGCCGCCCGTCCCTGTCGGTTCTGTATAAAGGTTTGGGGTTTTTCTGGCCCTTTATATTGCAGACAATCCACAATATTTCAAAAAAAGAATAGGTCAAAATATAAACAAAACAGTTCATATGCGCGACGCCTTTCAGAGGCGTCGGTGGCCATTTTATAGAGGAGGGGCCGCAAGTGGAGGAATGCTGGGAAGGAACCGTGAGGGAGGATGGGACTGCTGACGTCAGTAAAGATGGCGGAGGAAGGGCGGAAGTGGACGTACTGCGGGCAGGCTATGATGGCGGAGCGTCTCTTTCCTGGAAGACAAAGGAGAAAGGTTAGTACCCGCCACTCCCCACGTGACGTCTTTCGAAGCGGTTTAAGACCCGTCCGCGGCCCCCTACTCGCGCATGCTAACAAAAAAATAAATAAAAAAAAAAATATATATATATATATATATATATATATATATATATATATATATATATATATATATATATATATATATATATATATATATATATATATATATATGTATATGCACATAAACCCTCACCTGCCAATTTATTACATACACCTGTTCAATTGCTTGTTAACACATATACCTAGTCAGCCAGTCGCATGGCAGTAACTTTGACATTGTCAAGACAACCTGGTGAATGGTGAAAAATGGGCTGGTCTGAGTATTTCAGAAACTGCTAATCTACTGGGATTTTCATGCACAACTGTCTCTATGATTTACAGAGAATGGTCTAAAATAGGGAAAGTATACCGTGAGCTGCCATTCTCTGGACAAAAATGCCTTGTTGATGCCAGAGGTCAGAGGAGAATGGTTTGAGCTGATAGAAAGGCAATGGTAACTCGAATAACCACATTTTACAAGGTACGATGTATGCAGAAGAGCATCTCAGAATGCACAACACATTGTACCTTGAAACAGATGGGCTACAGCAGCAGAACGCCACACCAGATGCCACTCCTATCAGCTAAGAACAGGCAATTGAGGCTACAATTTGCACTGGCTCACCAAAATTGGATAACAGAAGACTGGAAAAACATTGCCTGGTTTGAAGGGTCTTGATTTCTGCTATAACATTCGGATGATAGGGTCAGAATTTGGCGTGAAAAACATGAAAGCATGGACTCATTCTGCCTTGTAGCAATGGTTCAGGCTGGTGGTGGTAGTGTAATGGTGTGGGGGATATTTACTTGGCACACCTTGGGCTCCTTAGTACCAATTGAGCATCATTTAAATGCCATAGCCTACTCTTTATGACCGCAGTGTACCCATCTTATGATGGCTACTTCCAGCAGGATAACGCTCCATGTCACAAAGCTCAAATCATCTCAAAATGGTTTCTTGAATGTGATTGTTACACACGTTTGGAATAATTGGACTCAACTTGTGACCTGACTGATTCTTTAAATTAAGTTCTTTGTGGAAAATGCAATTGCCACAAGTTGTCTGGTAAGAACATTCACAAAGAGATGTCCAAGCAATTATTTATCCATCCATCCATTATCCAACCCGCTATATCCTAACTACAGGGTCACGGGGGTCTGCTGGAGCCAATCCCAGCCAACACAGGGCGCAAGGCAGGAAACAAACCCTGGGCAGGGCGCAAGCCCACCGCAGGCAATTATTTATTAAAATAAAAATCCATGGCACTCATACCTACAAAAGTTGTTTACTCCAGTGTTAGATAATGATGATTATATAAATGATATACTGAATCTGTGTGTGTGGTTTCCTTTAACAAAATGGAGAGAAAAAAAGGAAATATTAACTTAAAACTACTATATTAAATGCAAATAAAAACTAAGAACGTGCCTGAACTAAATACTGTAAGATAAAAAATACAGAACAAACTGCAATAAACACAATTATACTGTAATGGATAATAATGAATAAAATGCTATTTGGTACTTAAAACGTTAGGCATATGACACGGTCATTAAACAAGCTTGGAAGCGTTGATGCAGTTTAAACGTTACAAGAGGCGCTATTCATGAACTGTATTATTTAAGCATAAGCATTACTGGTTACTAATAATTTTAAAAATATAACACTCTGAACAAAATATAATAAATGAATATGAAATAATATGCAGCAAAATTGGTTAACAATTGCTATATATATATATATATATATATATATATACACACACAGACAGACAGTACTTTTACACTGCAATGAAGCTGTATTATAAGGACATAATGCACCCTTCTTAAGCATGCACAAAGATTAAGTTTCGTAGACGTTCCTGGATGAAGTAATGTATGTGATGTTAATCCTGCTACAGAGAAGAAACTGTTGGAGAAGTCTATTGGATTGATTTACTTAGAATACTTAATGAGAGATGCAACGAGTCGGCTGTTCTTCCAGAGCTGGCTGATGCAACCCAGGGTGGGCCATTTATATGGATACACCTTAATAAAATGGGAATGGTTGGTGATATTAACTTACTGTTTGTGGCACATTAGTATATGTGTGGGGGGAAACTTTTCAAGATGGGTGGTGACCATGGTGGCCATTTTGAAGTCGGCCATTTTGGATCCAACTTTTGTTTTTTCAATAGGAAGAGGGTCATGTGACGCATCAAACTTATTGGGAATTTCACAAGAAAAACAATGGTGTACTTGGTTTTAACGTAACTTTATTCTTTCATGAGTTATTTACAAGTTTCTGACCACACACTGATAGCAACACCGCAGGAGAAATGCTAGCACAGGCTTCCAGTATCCGTAGTTTCAGGTGCTGCACATCTCGCATCTTCACAGCATAGACAATTGCCTTCAGATGACCCCAAAGATAAAAGTCTAAGGGGGTGAGATCGGGAGACCTTGGGGGCCATTCAACTGGCCCACGACGACAGATCCACTTTCCAGGAAACTGTTCATCTAGGAATGCTCGGACCTGACACCCATAATGTGGTGGTGCACCATCTTGCTGGAAAAACTCAGGGAACGTGCCAGCTTCAGTGCATAAAGAGGGAAACACATCATCATGTAGCAATTTCGCATATCCAGTGGCCTTGAGGTTTCCATTGATGAAGAATGGCCCACTATCTTTGTACCCCATATACCACACCATACCATCAATTTTTTTGTTCCAACAGTCTTGCAGGGGTCTATCCAATGTGGGTTAGTGTCAGACCAATAGCGGTGGTTTTGTTTGTTAACTTCACCATTCACATAAAAGTTTGCCTCATCACTGAACAATATCTTCTGCGTAAACTGAGGGTCCTGTTCCAACTTTTGTTTTGCCCATTCTGCAAATTCAGTGCGCCGATCTGGGTCATCCTCGTTGAGATGCTGCAGTAGCTGGAGTTTGTAAGGGTGCCATTTGTGAGTAGCTAATATGCGCCGAAGGGATGTTCGACTAATGCCACTCTCCAGTGACATGCAGCGAGTGCTACGCTGTGGGCTCTTGCTGAATGAAGCTAGGACAGCCACTGATGTTTCTTCATTAGTGACAGTTTTCATGTGTCCACAGTTTGACAAATCCAACACTGAACCAGTTTCACGAAACTTAGCAAGCAGTTTGCTAACTGTAGCATGGGAGATGGGTGGTCTCGTAGGGTGTCTTGCATTGAAATCTGCTACAATGACCCAGTTACTGCGTTCACCAGACATCAACACAATTTCTATCCGCTCCTCACGTGTTAACCTCTGCGACATGTCAATGGCTGTAAACAAAGAGAAACTTGTAAATAACTCATGAAAGAATAAAGTTACGTTAAAACCAAGCACACCATTGTTTTTCTTGTGAAATTCCCAATAAGTTTGATGTGTCACATGACCCTCTTCCTATTGAAAAAACAAAAGTTGGATCCAAAATGGCCGACTTCAAAATGGCCACCATGGTCACCACCCATCTTGAAAAGTTTCCCCCCTCACATATACTAATGTGCCACAAACAGGAAGTTAATATCACCAACCATTCCCATTTTATTAAGGTGTATCCATGTAAATGGCCCACCCTGTATGTATATATATATATATATATATATAGTAACAAGAGTGAGGCAAACATATTGTAAAGGTTTGGGGCAGCCACTCGTATATTGTTCCAAGGCTGCAAAATAGGTTTACAGAACTAATTGTATGGGGACAAGATGGCCAGTACAGGAAGTGAAGTCGTTATGTGACCCAGAACCGGAAATGGTGTCGCCGGGTACCAGAAGTGACCACGGCAAATGGACTGAAACCATAAGTGACATCTTCAGAAACACCAGAACCAGAAGTGATGTCATCAGATGCTTCAGAACCGGAAGTGATGTCATCAAAGGTGCCAGAAGTGCCATCTTCAGAGTTTCCAGATCCTGGTGGGATTTCCTGAGAATGGTCTGCAAGTGACTGAGAGAGACAGTCAGCACATCCCACCACCCCCGGTCTCTCTTGGAATTATAATTATTCAGGCCCTTTAGCTACATCCTACTCGCATGTGTACCTAGGCCCCCCCTCAGCCCAGACCAATCGGGTTCGGCGTCCTGCACCAAGAGGTCGTGGGCTTGAGACAGAGCATCGACCTTAGCATGGGGAGAGCGCTTATGATGAACAAGCAAAAACTTGTACGATTGGCGGTCAAGAATCACCTGGTGACCCATGGATTCGACTCTTTATGTAGGGCCATCCACTGTAGAGGAGCATGATTCGTCACAAAAGTGATTTCTTGGCCCAAGAGGCCTCAACTGCGTAATTACCCATTTTATCATGAGAGCTTCCCTTTCCACCGCTGCATACCTGGTCTCCCAATCAGTTTCCGGCTCATGTACATAACGGGGTGTTCAACACCATCAACGCGTTGGCTCGGTATGGCACCCAGGCCTGTGTACGAAGTTCCCATCTCTGTCTGGAATTTAATTCTGCTCAGTAATTAAGGGTGTTTGTTTGAGCAAAGGATGTTCGAGGCTGAGTGGAGGACGGTTCAGGATCCCATTCCTACCACGGCTTCAGCAAGTTCACATGATAAACCTGCTTGCGCGGTTGATGATTGGGTTTTTTTCACCAAATGATCGACAAGCCCTTCCTCTCGTTAATTTCATAAGGGCCTTGCCAATGGGCAAGCAATTTAGAATGATAGGTAGAAACTAAAACCATGACACGATCCCCCAGAAAGAATTTTTAGAGTCGTACCACAATCATATTAGCAGGCCTGTGCTGCTTGCACCTCCTCCAGGTGACTTTTTTTAAAATAGGTTGAATTTTCCCAAAATGATCGTGTAATTGTGCGACATATTCTATTATATTGGTAGAGGGAAGAGCCTCTTCTTCCCATCCTTCTTTCAAAATATCCAGTATTCCCAGAGGTTGTCATCCATATAATAATTCAAATGGCGAGAACCCCGTAGAGGCTTGGGGAACTTCCCAATAGGCAAATTGGGGTTCCTCCTGTCCCCGCTGACCACCTTGTGAACCATTAGTTTGAAGGTCTGATTAAATCTCTCTACTAGACTGTCGGTCTGAGGATGATACACTGTGGTCTTTAAGTGCTTTAATTTAAGTTATTTGGCAGTCTCCCTGAACATCTCCGAGGTAAAAGGCGTTCCCTGATCTGTAAGGGATCTGGGTACATACACTGTCCAGATCTAAACACTAGTGTGGAGAGTCACTCGTGTACTTAAGATTCTATATCTGTAGGTGGAAGCTGTCGTCACTGTAATTTGTATATAAGAGCATAAGTAGACTGCAGAGCTTCACGTGTACATATACAAAGTTCAGCGATGGCAAAAGTGTGACGTGCATTCTTTCTCCGATGTAGAACCCTTGTCGTCATCATCAGTTCACCGCTATTATAGGAACATCTTTATGTGAAAACAGCAGTGTCAGATCGGGAGGAGTGTGAACGCGACTGAGAGAATAAAACTGAATACAAAAAAACAGCTAACTTTACAAGTATCATAAATTTACACCGGCTGTTACAGACTCAAATCAAATGTATGTTTTTATTGTAAAATAGTAAGAAAAAGAGCAGCTCACATCTCAAAACGGAGTCATCCAGGGTTGAACCCATGAAGTTTTGATTACCAGTCAACAGCTGTTACTGTTGCAACACCAAAGCGGTCGTATCAAAAGAGTGTCAATGTCGCACCCTAACGTGGGTTCTTTTTCTGCAGTTATGTTCTTGAATAGAAGCGCATTTGTTCTATTTGTACCTTTTGTGAAAGTGTTTACTTGATATTTGGACTTCAGGCTTCACACATTATACACTTCATGTCTACATTTTGTCAGTTATTACTAAAACATTAAAAAAGTTTCTGTTTTAACGATGTGTTTACATAGATTGTTGTAGACATGGAACATACATGAAATGCATGTATTCCAAATAACGATATATGCAGTATATATAGCAAAATACCCGCGCTTCGCAGCGGAGAAGTAGTGTGTTAAAGAAGCAATGAAAAAGAAAAGGAAACATTTTGAAAATAACGTAACATGATTGTCAATGTAATTGTTTTGTCACTGTTGTGAGTGATGAGTGCTGCTGTTATATATATATATATATATATATATATATATACATACACACACACATATATATATATATATAAACATATATATACATATACATACATATCTACATATATACACACACAGCTATTTCGTATCAGTGCAATACGCTGCTTGTTAAAACGGATAACTCCCACTCTTACGTGCAAGTCTGTGTGAATATTATGAACTATCGTATTTGTTCAAGTTCTATTTAAATTTTAAATAGAAGGAATTTTTATTTAGTCGACAGAAATATCTTTGGTAGGAATGGTAAAACAGACAGGAATATTATTCCTGAATAAATCAACTCAAACCTTAAACAACTTATAATATTTTGCTCTCCATAAAAATATATCCTGTCTAAATTATACAAGTTAGAAATAAAGTAACGTTAAAAGAACAAACATTCAAATTTCTTTACTCTTATGTAATTTTATATAAAAAATAAACTTAGATTTTAAATATCCCAAAAGATTTTGCTCTCCATAAAATATATCCTGTCAAAATTATACAAATTCAAATATGAACATGCTGCATAACAAAACCTGGAAATATAAATAAAATGTGTTCCTTTCAGCAATAACAAATCAAATCATTCAGTTGTCTTTGCTCATATGTCATTTTAGAGCTGGACGCCTGGCATCTTTTTGGCAACAGGTTCGTTTCTGTTTGGTGTGAGGTTCTGTGTTGTGGAGATTCTCAGGATGGATTGCAGGTGCTCATCAGTGAGGCGACTCCTGTGTGCTGTTTTGTTAGTCTTTATCACTGAGAAGAGCTTCTCACACAGATATGTGCTACCAAACATGCACAAGGTTCGAGCCGCATGTAGACGGACTTTTTGTTCTTCAAAGTCACCAAAGCGCCGTGCAAACTCAGTGCGCTCAGTTTATCAGCAAAGTGCGATTTGGGAACACCGTAGTGACGACTTGGTTTAACATTACTTGGCAACAGGGAAAGTGGGGCAAGTTGCACTGGTGCATTTGTGTCTCCCATAAAAGCAGCTTCACTTGAAATCACTTTGTGATTGTGCACGGGTAAAAACGTCTGCTGAAGTGTCAGATTCTTATTTAATTCTTCTGCTTTCTGTATCTTCTGCATTGCATTCAGGTCTTTCAGGTTACCCTGATGTTTTGTCTCATAGTGCCGTCTTAGATTAAATTCTGTAATTACAGCCACATTAGCTCCACAAATGAGACACACGGGTTCAGTAAACATATACTCAGCCTCCCATCGGTTTTAAAGGCTCTATTTTCAGAATCAACTTTTCTCTTCAGCATCGTGTGAGCTAGCTTCGCAATAACTTGCAGCATCATAAGCTAGACTTGATTACGCGGTAAGTGTTGGCAAGGCAGCTGAAGCGCTGCATTATGGGATCTGTAGTTTATTGTGTTACCAGCGCTTCATATACTGTACGCGGGCCATTAATAACAATAATACAGTATATAAAATGATCTCGCGGGCTGGATATAATTACATGCCGGGCCGGATGTGGCCTGCGGCCCTTGAGTTTGACACATATGGACTAAATAGAACTTGAAAAGATATATTTTTTCAAATGTGATCGCGCAATTCAGATAGAGTTGACGCACTACAGCCTGCATGCCTCAATAAGTCATCCTCCCTCGCTCTTACTTTTTACCGTTCATCTAATGAATACACTGAGTATGGCTTTACCAAAACAATCATTGATGGCGAATAAAGTATCCATTATTAGTATGTAGATCGGGATATATATATATACATATATATATATACCTGCGTATCGCAGTGAGAAGTAGTGTGTTAAAAAAGCTAGAAAAAGAAAAGGGAACATTTTAAAAATAACGTAACATGACTGTCAATATACAGTATTTGTTTTGTGAGTGTTACTGAGTGTTGCTGTCATCAAGGATTTGATTATCATTATTTCTTTCAATCAGGTTGTATTTGCAGGATGTGTTGTGTTCAAGTTACATTCCGTGTTTGTCAATCGTTGTAAAGATGACAGGTTTCATTCATCGATTCGTTTCTTACTGCATCAATAAACAGCTAGTCTTCTTCGTTATCTGAGACCTGACACACTGCATGCACGGGTTTTTTACACTGTCTTCCTTTAGCGGGACATTGACTTTTTCCACCGTGTGCTTTGTTTCCGCAGTAGCTGGATTTATGAATATGCTTGTATGTATCAGGCGCTTCATATTTTTGCTGCCTTTTCAATTGTGTAATTGGTTTTGTTCAGCTCTTTGGAACTGTTGCTTTTATCTGTGCACGCGTCAGTTCCGTGAGCCGCTCGGTGTACATGCATCGAAGGTTCCCAGCTGTGCAGGTGCCATCTCGTGCTATGTCCACGGCTGTATTTAATGTTACCTTAGTCCTGGCACTTAAAACTTTCTCTCGCAGTTTCGCTGAGTTTGTGCCAAACACCACCCTGACCATCTCATCTTCCTCTGCATAAGCACAGTCCTTCACCCGTGAATATTTAGTGGGAGTTTGCTATTGGATTGCGCTGACGGACGGCCTTATATGGGCAGGCACTAAATTACAAACGCCAGCGCAGCCTGTCTATGAACTTAATTTAAAGTGTAGGTTTACATGTGCTTTGTTTCAGTAGCAGAACTCATGAATATGGTTGTATATGTCACTCGCTTCGCTTCTTATTGTTTAGCTGCCTTCTCAATTATATAATGCATGTTTTCTTCAGTGCTTTTTGGAGGTCTTCCTGGTTTTCTATGTACTGCGTGATTACGTGGGAGGCGTGATGATGTCACACGAAACTCCGCCCCCACGGCGTTCAAGCTCATCTCCATTACAGTAAATGGAGAAAACAGCTTCCAGATATGACCATTACGCGTAGAATTTCGAAATGAAAACCTGCCCAACTTTTGTAAGGAAGCTGTAAGGAATGAACCTGCCAAATTTCAGCCTTCCACCCACACGGGAAGTTGGAGAATTAGTGATGAGTCAGTGAGTGAGTGAGTGAGTGAGTGAGTGAGGGCTTTGCCTTTTATTAGTATAGATATACAGTAATCCCCCGCTATATTGCGCTTCGACTTTCGCAGCTTCAATCTATCGCGTATTTTATATGAAAGCATAACTAAATATATAACGCGGATTTTTCGCTGCTTCGCGGGTTCTGCGGACAATGTGTCTTTTTTACTTTCTGTACATGCTTCCTCAGTTGGTTTGCCCAGTTGATTCCATACAAGGGACGCTATTGGCGGATGACTGAGAAGCTAACCAATCAGAGCACGCAGTTAAGTTCTCCTGACTGAGAAGCTAACCAATCAGAGCACGAGGTTAAGTTCCTGCCTGCTGAATGCAGTGTTAACCAGGAAGTCTTGTCTCGCTCATTCAGCATCAACGTGTTTCTCTGTGTAAAGTGTTGTGCTCTTTTGTGTTTATCTTTGTGCATAGTCAAGCCCTTCATTATGGCTCTAAAACAATCTCATACTGCTTCAGGGGCCGTGCCCAAGCGCAAACGGAAGATGTTAACAATTGCCGAAAAGGTAAACGTTTTGGATTTGTTGAAGGTTACGATTCTTTTTATTTAAAAAGTAGGAAAGGAATATAAGATCTACGGCCGCAGTGTCCTTTTAACCAGGGTGCAAAATGAGTTGTAAGTGGATGTACTAAGGCAGTAGTCTGGATGGAATCTGCTTTAGGGATTTGCATTAAAGACTGCCAGAAGAAGAACAACGGCAGTGCTACACAATCGCCTGAAGTGGCTACTTTGGAAGAACTGTAACGCTCTCCTTTGTTGTGCAGTAAAATTAAACTCATTGTTATCGGACAAGTCATCGTGTCATTGTTGGTGAGTAACCATAATTAATTTTCTATTTACAGTACTTAGTGTCTGTACTAAGACAGTGACAGTTTAGTGTCACTGTACACACATTTACTGTATACTATTTTTCTTGCGTTGTACGTATTTATTGCTGGTGGCCTGTCTATCGTAATGGTTGTAACATATGTGATATCGGAGACACTCGATATCTTTAAAATAATATTTAGGTTTTACTGTATATAAACAGTGTGTTTATATACATAATTTCAATGAATCTTACCTAATATCTAAGAGAATACAAAGGGATTATGCTGTATAACTCTGCGGGGAATATTTATAAACAGTGTGGGAGAGTTTATAAAGGCTTAACATATATAAAAATAACCATACAAACATATGGTTTCTACTTCACGGATTTTCATCTATCGCGGGGGGGTCTGGAATGCAACCCCCGCGATCGCGGAGGGATTACTGTATGTATATATACACACACGTGGACAAAATTGTTGGTACCCTTCAGTCAATGAAACAAAAATTCACAATGGTCACAGAAATACCTTTAATCTGACAAAAGTAATAATAAATAAAAATTATATGAAATTTAATTAATAAAAGTCAGACATTGATTTTCAACCATGCTTCAACAGAATTATTTAAAAAAATAAACTCATGAAACAGGCCTGGACAAAAATGATGGTACCCCTAACTTAATATTTTGTTGCACAACCTTTTGAGGCAATCACTGCAATCAAACGATTCCTGTAACTGTCAATGAGACTTCTGCACTTCTCAGCAGGTATTTTGGCCCACTCCTCATGAGCAAACTGCTCCAGTTGTCTCAGGTTTGAAGGGTGCCTTTTCCAGACGGCATGTTTCAGCTCTTTCCAAAGATGCTCAATAGGATTGAGGTCAGGACTCATAGAAGGCCACTTTAGAATAGTCCAATGTTTTCCTCTTAGCCATTCTTGGGTGTTTTTAGCTGTGTGTTTTGGGTCATTGTCCTGTTGCAAGACCCATGACCTGCGACTGAGACCAAGCTTTCTGACACTGGCCAGCACATTTATCTCTAGAATCCCTTGATAGTCTTGAGATTTCATTGTACCCTGCACAGATTCAAGACACCCTGTGCCAGATGCAGCAAAGCAGCCCCAGAACATAACAGAGCCTCCTCCATGTTTCACAGAAGGGACAGTGTTCTTTTCTTGATATGCTTCATTTTTCCGTCTGTGAACATAGAGCTGATGTGCCTTGGCAAAAAGTTCAATTTTTGTCTCATCTGTCCATAGGACATTCTCCCAGAATCTTTGTGGCTTGTCCACATGTAGTTTGGCAATTTCCAGTCTGGCTTTTTTTATGATTTGTTTTCAACAATGGTGTCCTCCTTGGTCGTCTCCCATGAAGTCCACTTTGGCTCAAACAACGACGGATAGTGCGATCTGACACTGATGTTCCTTGAGCTTGAAGTTCACCTTGGATCTCTTTAGAAGTTTTTCTGGGCTCTTTTGTTACCATTCGTATGATCCGTCTCTTTGATTTTTCATCAATTTACCTCCTGCGGCCACGTCTAGTGAGGTTGGCTACAGTCCCATGGATTTTAAAGTTCTGAATAATATGTGCTACTGTAGTTACAGGTACATCAAGCTGCTTTGAGATGGTCTTATAGCCTTTACCTTTGACATGCTTGTCTATAATTTTCTTTCTAATCTCCTGAGACAACTCTTTCCTTCGCTTCCTCTGGTCCATGTTGAGTGTGGTACACACCATGTCACCAAACAACACAGTGACTACCTGGAGCCCTATATATAGGTCCACTGACAGTACAAGATTGTAGACACCTGTGATGCTAATTAGTGGACACACCTTGGATTAACATGTCCCTTTGGTCACATTATTTTCAGTCTTTTCTAGGGGTACCATCATTTTTGTCCAGGCCTGTTTCATGAGTTTATTTTTTTAAATAATTCCGTTGAAGCATGGTTGAAAATCAATGTCTGACTTTCATTGGTTAAATTTCATAGAATTTTTATTTATTATTACTTTTGTCAGATTAAAGTTATTTCTGTGAACCTTTTGAGTTTTTCTTTCATTAACTGAAGGGTACCAACAATTTTGTCCACGTGTATATATGTATATATATACTGCTCAAAAGAATTAAAGGAACACTTTTTAATCAGAGTATAGCATAAAGTCAATGAAACTTATGAGATATTAATCTGGTCAGTTAAGTAGCAGAGGGGGTTGTTAATCAGTTTCAGCTGCTGTGGTGTTAATGAAATTAACAACAGATGCACTAGACGGGCAACAATGAGATGACCCCCAAAACAGGAATGGTTTAACAGGTGGAGGCCACTGACATTTTTCCCTCCTCATCTTTTTTGACTGTTTCTTCACTACTTTTGCATTTGGCTACAGTCAGTGTCACTACTGGTAGCATGAGGCGATACCTGGACCCTACAGAGGTTGCACAGGTAGTCCAACTTCTCCACGATGGCACATCAATACGTGTCATTGCCAGAAGGTTTGCTGTGTCTCCCTGCACAGTCTCAAGGGCATGGAGGAGATTCTAGGAGACAAGCAGTTACTCTAGGAGAGCTGGAGAGGGCCATAGAAGGTCCATAACCCATCAGCAGGACCAGTATCTGCTCCTTTGGGCAAGGAGGAACAGGATGAGCACTGCCAGAGCCCTACAAAATGACCTCCAGCAGGCCACTGGTGTGAATGTCTCTGACCAAACAACCAGAAAGACTTCATGAGGGTGACCCAAGGGCCCAATGTCCTCTAAAGGCGCCCTGAGCTCACTATCAAGCAGCATGCAGCTCGATTGGCATTCGCCATAGAATACCAGAATTGGCAGATGCACCACTGGTGCCCTGTGCTTTTTACAGATGAGAGCAGGTTCACCCTGAGCATGTGACAGAAGTGAAAGGGTCTGAAGAAGCCATGGAGAACATTATGCTGCCTGTAACATCATTCAGCATGAGCAGTTTGGTGGTGGGTTAATGATTGTCTGGGGAGGCATATCCATGGAGGGTCACACAGACCGGTACAGGCTTGACAAAGGCACCTTGGCTGCCATTAGGTATCAGGATGAAATCCTTGGACCCATTGTCAGACCCTATGCTGGTACAGTGGCTCCTGGTGCACGACAGTTCCTGGCCTCATATGGTGAGAGTATGCAGGCAGTTCCTGGAGGATGAAGGAATTGATACCATTGACTGGCCACCACACTTTCCTGACCTAAATCCAATAGAACACCTCTGTGACATTATGTTTTGGTCCATCCAATGCCACCAGGTTGCACCTCAGACTGTCCAGGAGCTCAGTGATGCCCTGGTCCAGATCTGGGAGGAGATCCCCCACAACACCATCTGTCATCTCATTAAAAGCATGCACCGATGTTGTCAGGCATGTATACATGAACACAGGTGCCATACAAAGTGCTGCGTACAATTTTGAGTTGCTGCAATTACATTTTGGCAAAATGGACTAGCCTGCCACATAATTTTTTCACTCTGATTTTTGGGGCGTCTTTGAATTCAGGGCTCTGTAGATTGATCATTTTCATTTCCATCAAACGATGTGGCATCCTTTCGTTCCTAACACATTACCCAGTCTATATCAGTATAGATATTCAGGAGGATTTCTTTTCCCATTGAGATCTGATGTGTTTTCAAAGTGTTCCTTTAATTTTTAAGCAGTTTATATATATATATATATATATATATATATATATATATATATATATATATATATATATATATATATATATATATATATATATATATATATATATATATATATATATACATATATATATATACACACACACATACATACATACACTATATTGCCAGAAGTACTGGGGCACCCCTCCAAATTATTGAATTCAGGTGTTCCTATCATCTTCCATGGCCACAGGTGTATAAAACCACGCACCTAGGCATGCAGACTGTTTCTACAAACATTTGTGAAAGAATAGGTTGCTCTCAGGAGCTCAGTGAATTCAAGTGTGGTACTGTGATAGGATGCCACCTGTCCAAGAAGTCCATCCGTGAAATTTCCTCACTACAAATAATCGACGGTCAGCTGTTAGCAGTATTATAACAAAGTGGATGCAATTGGGAACAACAGCAACTCAGCCACAAAGTGGTAGGCCACGTAAAATCACAGAGCGGGGACAGCACATGCTGAGGTGCACAGTGTGCAAAAGTCACCAACTATCAGCAAAGTCAACACCTACAGACCTTGAAAAGCTCAAGAACAGTGTGTAGAGAGCTTCATGGAATGGGTTTCCATGGCCGAGCAGCTGCATCCAAGCCTTACATCACCAAGTGCGATGCAAAGCATCGGATGCACCACCACTGGACTTTAGGGCAGTGGAGACATGTCCTATGAAGTGACACAAAACGCTTCTCTGTCTGGCAATTTGATGGACGAGTCTGGGTATGGTGATTGCCAGGAGAGCGGTACTAAGTTTGGTGGAGAAGGATTATGGTTTGTTTTTCAGAGGTTGGGCTTGGCCCCTTAGTTTCAGTGAAAGGAACTCTTAATGCTTCAGCATACGAAGCCATTCTGGAAAATTTCATGCTCTCAACTTTGTGGGAACAGTTTGGGGATGGCCCCTTCCTGTTCCAATATGACTGTGCACCAGTACACAAAGCAAAGTCTATAAAGGAATGGATCAGTGAGTTAGGTGTGGAGGGACTTGACTGGCCTGCACAGAGCCCAGACCTCAACCTAATAGAACATCTTTGGGATGAATTAGAGCAGAGACAGCGAGCCAGGCAAACTTGTCCAGCATCAATGCATGATCTCACAAATCCTCTCCTGGAAGAATGGTCAAAAATTTCCCAAAACAATCTCCTAAACCTTGTGGAAAGTCTTCCCAGAAAACTTGAAGCTGTTATAGCTGCAAAGGTTGGACCAACTCCATATTAAAACCTATGTATAAAGAATGAGATGTCATTAAAGTTAATGTGTGTGTAAAGGCAGGTGTCCCAATACTTTTGGCAATATAATGTATGTATATACCTATATATACATATACATATATATTTATATGTTACTAAGCTTACTGTCAAATAATGTATTGCCCTTATTTGTGCTCATCAGGTGTACACACTCAACTGCACCTCTCGCTGGGATTGAACCTTGTGTGTGTATATCTATATCTATATATATATCTATATATCTATCTATATATATATATATATATATATATATATATATATATATATATATATATATATATACACACATACATACACACACACACACACACACATTTGACGGTCTGAGCATAGGGTTAGCTAATGAATAGGTTCCATGGAGCTATTTTCAGGTTAAGTGCCTTCCTCAAAGGCCCATTGTTAAATTATGATAATGAATAGTATATGTTGGCTGTATATTTCAATCCAATAGTTTATGATGGATCTGTTTTACAACAATTTAGAATGCTCTGAAGAAGGGGGTGTCCAGAAATGTGCTGGCTTAAAGGACATGATGTTGTCACTTGGATAGTACCGGACTGCAGTATGGAAGATATGGCAGCTGTTATGGTATAATAAATGGCACACATGGACTGGTATCCTGAACGAGATGAAACAAGGACTGGGACTGGAAGGTCAATACAATGGAAGAATTGGAGTGATTAGCACTGATAAATTTTTTATTTTCCTAATATGCTAGGTGGCAGCCTCCATGGATTAGGATTCCCAGACAGATGTCCACAGGGCATGCTGGGACCTGTAGTCCTGTGAGGTAGCCCTGTTGGGTTCCATGTGGGCTACCAGGACAAGCTGCAAAGGATTCAAAATCCCCACTTTTTGGGACTTCTGATTGACCCGGAAGTACTTCCATCAGTATATGTCCTACACCGGAAGTACTCCTGGGTCGAATATAAAAGAGACTGCTTGACCTCATCCACTCAGTTGGAGTTAGGTAGAAGGAGGACAAAGATCACCTGTGTGGTGTGGAGGAGAGAAATGGAGAATTGTGTTGTATTTGATTTATGCCACTTTTGAAGCCTTTGTGGAAGGCATTTTGTGAAAATGAACCTTTTTATTATACTGGTAAATGTGTTTGTGAGGTCATGTCTGGGTTTTGGGGTACAGGAGTGCCCCCTGCAGGTTAAAATGGACATGTGCTTTGTTAATAATTTGTCTCACCCCAAAAATTGTAATCATGGAAGCTGATAGTTCAGGTAATAAAGATATAATGAAGACTTGGCTGCTCAAGTATAATGTGGTTTATTTTTCAAGGTTGGTAAACTTACTGAAAGTTTTAATTAACCAGTCTGCTGTTTCTTTAGTGTTCCTGCTGAAATTAACAGACATCAATAATAAGATGGTTTGGTAAATTAGGCTATGTTTTAGACAGGAAATCACCTGTGCCAGACCATACAAGCGCAGTTTAGGATTTAAATAATGCAATCTACAATGAACAGACAGGTGAACTTTTTTCTGAAGATGAATGTTTCTGAGAGTATTGTAGTGAGAAGTCAAGCAAAATTACACCTTTTATTGGCTAACTAAAAAGATTATAATATGCAAGCTTTTGAGGCAACTCAGTCCCCTTGTGTAATTCTACCTTCATAGATAACACAAAATATGATGACTTACAAGGATATCCAGCAGCTGGAAGGTTACTGGCACTGCTCCCAAAAGAAGAATGGAAGTTATGAATAGTCTCTTGTAACATTTGCCTTTCTCTGCCCTATAAGGAAAAAAGTATTAAAAAACAAAACCTTACTTGGTGAGAGAAAACAACAAATAGAAGACACACAAAAAACGTATTAAACACTATGTATGGAACAATAAAATTGCTGCATCGCCTGCTCAATATCTAATTCCTAACCACAAATGCACAATTCCTAGTCATTTTGGACATGAAGCAGCGTACATACTGCTTGTATCTTTATTATTTCACCTTAGCAAAATATTTTCACCCGGTTTTACTTTATTTAAAATCAAAGTTGGTTCTATTAGCTATGGTCTGTTTAATCAAATTACTCCTTTAAAACAATTTTAAGTTAACACAATACTGTAATACCAGTAGAGAACATTAATCAGATTATTTTCCATTTGTTACACACTTTGAGGTTAACAGTATACAGTTTGTACTTCCCATGATCTCTTTAGTACCTGTATCTGTGTTTCTTGTTTATAAGGTCAACTAATGTTCCTTGCAGCACCTATACATTATCTCCAGGGGCCTCATGTATAAACGGTGCGTACGCACAGAAATGTTGCGTAAGAACTTTTTCACGTTCAAATCGCGATGTATAAAACCTACACTTGGCGTAAAGCCACGCACTTTTCCACGGTACCTCATGCTTTGTCGTATGCAAGTTCTCCGCTCGGTTTTGCAAACTGGCGGCACCCAGCGTCAAAGCAATGGTACTGTTCCTGTGTGATTACTCATTATTTTCATGACGCGGCTTTATAAATACACTGAAACTAACCGCATATTGTTTATTAGTGTAATGCATCTGATTGTAATTAACTCGTAACAATATAATGGTCCAGGGAACAGCCATAGTATTCCAAATACCATAACTGCTTTAGCGTTGTTACTCTCACTGCACCTTCTTCTTCTTTCAGCTCCTCCCGTTAGGAGTTGCCACAGCGGGTCATCTTTTTCCATATTACTCTCACTGCCGACTCGGAGTATTTATATCACTGTATCTGAGTGTGAATCACAGCAGCTGATCGGAAAGAGAATTATCTGTATACAGCTTTAAGGACACGCTGTGTCAGCCACTGCAAAACGTTTTAAAGCCTTTCCTGTACGGACCTCGCGGTTCAGAAACAGTTTAATCCCAAGAACTTTAAATGCACTCAATCAATTGCTCCTTGTAGAACTGTTTGTATTTATAAGTACAATCACCCCACTGTAAACTTGCACTACAGTTATAATATCTCACAACCTGGGCCACTTTATAAAGCGCGTATTTACATATGATGACGATATCATTTTTAAGGTGAAATGCAGCAAAATATGTTTGTTAAATTATACACATAAAACTTTAACTTCATTTAAATAATCTATATTCTTCACTGGGAGTGTCGTGAAGGATAGAATAATTAAACATGTACTACGAAGATATTTCAATGTTCCTTAAACGTTTTGAAGAATCGGCGCTAAGCTTACAGATGGCTTAACGTCTATTACAGAGCTGATTGTGTGGCGATCGGTTACTTGGGGAAAGAAAAGCACTGACTGCAGTGACGCACGCCAATATATATTGAATATAAAACAGAAAGAGAAAATAACAACACAGCTAAAAGCATGCGACACATTTCGACAAAAAATAAATGCTTGTCAAGAGCACGAGGCTCATGAAACACATGTTTAATAATGTGCTTTAGCTCCTATCATCATGAAAATGACATCACGTATACATCTCAGTATTTTAGTTATTCAGAGAGCTGTAATATCACGAATGTAATGGACTCTGTGACCAGTTGGAGGAAGAGAGTCAGTTTAAGAAGCAAGTAGTGATTCACACACACAGAGCACATACGAGTAGAAGATCAAATACAAAACAAAGCATTTAGCGTGCTACTTTAATTACGATGTGATTTGAGAAACTGGTTAATTAAACGATTTTAAGATGAAGTTTATAATGTTCTACTAAATGACAAAATAAACTACGTGATTAAAGTGGAAATGTCGAGATTGAAGTTGACATTTCGTGCTTTTTCCCCACCGTGTGCCTTTTTTCTCTGTACCCTAATAAACTTTCATATGACACTCAGACAGTGGGCTTACAACTCTTCTTTTCACGGCAACTTTGATATGTGACTTCTTTTTTATTTCCGGCACTGTGCGATTTTGTGAATGTGAGCTTTCAAGTTTCTCCAACACGCTATGTCACTCAATCAACTTCATTTTGTTGATTATACCACGGTTTATTTGAACAAATAGTATGTTTTTCCTTTGCCTCCACTTGGTATTCGCTGAAATTCTTATATTTTCCCCGTGCTTTTCCCATTGTCTTTTCACAGAAGGCTGCGCTTAAGGGCGATTTATATTGATTTGCATATTCAAATAGGCGTAATTCTGGGAGGATTTGGGCGTTACAAAATGCTGCACGGCGTTAGTTTTCACGCTGATCGGGATTTATGTAGCGGAAGAACGTGGAAGTTGGAGTACGCACAGATTCCTGCATCTGGATTTTTCTGTGCGTAAGCACATTTCGGCTTTTGTGCTTACGCCATGTTATAGTGCGAGTTCTACGCACGGCGTTATACATGAGGCCCCAGGCCTTTCCTTCCATATTATTACTTTGTCAATATGGTTTATAAATTATCTTTTAGAACATGAGAATAATTTTGTCAAGAACAGGCCATTCAGACTAACACGCTTATTAATCCTGTTCACCTAATTTCTCTGAGTGACTTCAAGAGGAGGTTTGAAGGTCCCTATGACACTGCTTGGTAACTTACACCAAATGTGTATAGTTCTTTATGTGAAGAAAAACTTCATGCTTGTGTCCTGGTGTTTTAATTTTTAAGTAACAGCTAGGATACACTATACTAATTCTCTTCATTATTTTGAATACTTCAATCATGTCACCTCTTGATCTCAATTAACTAAAAAGGTTCAGTTCTTTCAGTATTTTGTCATAACTCATACCTTGCTGGAATGGAATCAGTCTGATCTCTCTTATCTGGAATTTCTCTACTGCATTATTCCTGTCTAGGCCTCACTAGTGAAATATATAGCTTAAGCTTAACGTGATTTGTACTCAACACATCTTGATATAATGGCCTTCTTAACCACCTCTGTACATTGTCTAGCTGTAGAAAGGTTTCAGACCTCCTGCTGTGTATTCAAATCTAATATTTTTATTTCCTCTGTGTAAAACTTTAGATTTTTTACAAGAAACTTCGTCATGCTAAAGATCTGCTCTGGCCTCTCTGTAATTATTAGACTGATTCTTGATTGTCTGACAACTTTATAAACTTGTTATTTAGAATATTAGAACATTAGAATAATCTAGATGAGAACAGGCCCAACAAAGCTTGCCAGTCTTAACCGCTTAATTCTTATAAAAAAAACATCAAGTCTAGTTTTGAAAGTCCCTAAAGTTTTACTGTCTACCACGCTACTTGGTAGCTTATTCCAAGCTTCTGTGGTTCTCTATGTAAAGAAAAACTTCCTAATGTTTGTGTAAAATTTACCCTTAATAAGTTTCCAACTGTGTCCCCGTGTTCTTGATGAACTCATTTTAAAATAATAGTCTTCCACTGTACTAATTCCCCTCATAATTTTAAACACTTCAATCGCGTTACCTGTTAATCTTCTTTTGCTTAAACTGAAAAGGCTCAGCTCAATCTAACCCTTCTTCATAATTCATCCCCTGCAGTCCTGGAATCAGCTTAGTCAATGTTTTCTGGACATTTTCTAGTGCTGTTATGTCCTTTTTGTAGTCTGGAGACTAAAACTGCACACAGTACTCCAGATGAGGGCTTACCAGTACATTATAACCTTTGAGCATAACCTCCTTGGAGTTGTACTCCACACATCATGCTATATAACCTAACATTCTGTTTGCCTTCTTAATGGTTTCTGAACACTGTTTGGAACTTGATAGTGTAGAGTCCACTACGACTCTGAAATCCTTCTCATAAGGTGTACTATCGATTTTTAGACATTGTGTATTCAAACCTAACATTCCGTCCTTCAATTGCAATAGCCTACATCACACTACTAGCATGCAAACATATCTTTCTTAACTGGAAGAATGCCTGCCTATGTTCTATAACTCAGTGGGTAAGTTCTATACTATATCAAATTAGAAAAAATCAATTTCTCCCTTACAGGATATGTCCAAAACATTTTTTAAAACATGGCAAGAATTCATTATTATTATTTTAGAATATGGCTGCTTTGACTACAACTGACTCTTGTGCTATTAATTGTTCTATAATATTTAAAAAGTGAGACTTTTTTTGCTCATGTCTATCTTATTTCTCTTTGAAAACATTCTTGTTGAATCTTGTTCTGTTTTGCCTATTTCCTTTGTTTTCTCTGTATTCATTGAAGTAATTGGTTTATCTGCTATGTTGCTATTATATGTTTAATTGAGTACCATACCACTTTAATGCTGTGGTTTGGAAAATAAAAGAAAATATACAAAAAAACGAGACAAGTCCAGAATAATGATCCATCCTATTTAATCAAAGTTCTCTCACTTTCAGATTTCTGCCATTACATCAGATTGGTAGTGCAAAATGAAGCTTAAATGCTATTACAGTATATACAGTGCTAAAACTGAAACGGTCATAGTCATGCACAATTCAAGACCAAAAACATGCCAACAATAGGCCAATCTCGTTACCATTTTAAAGTTTATTTTTACTGTATAGAAATTGTTTTAGAACTTCAGTACAAACACCTTGTTTATTGGTTCTTTTTGAAAGATTACAGGTGCAAATTGCTATAGAAAAATCAAACAATATTTATTCTAGGATATAGAGACTTCCTTTTCAAATCTTGTTTTAAAGGGCAAGGGTATTTCCATCCAAAACATTTCAAAGGTCTGTTTATATTTTTTATTTTCATAAGACAAAATTTTAATTATTGTTTTTCTTTTTTCCACCAGGGCACAAAAAAAAAAACAGTGACATCGATCAAAATAAAACAAGTTACATTATTTAAGATGATATTGAAGTAAACAAACTGTGTCAACAAAATTAAACATCCATGTAGCTGGGCTACATAGTTTTAATTTCAAGGAAAGCTTGCCAAAATAAAGCTGTCTTATGCAATTTTGATATGTACTTATTTGCTGGGAAATAATTTGTCAAACCTACTGTTTTATAGTAGAATGAGTTAACATCTAATGTATAAATTGCCTTTTGGAGTTTAGATGTTCCCCCTCAGATACTGCCTACTAGCTCTCTGCATCTGACTGATGAAAGGTAACTGAAAGCAAAGGTTTTCATAATAAACAGACTCACCATACATATATTTTTAGTACTAACACTGACTGATGAGATGAAAAATATTTTGTTCTTTCCTTGCATAAGGGGATAAAATAAATATCCCATTAGATGTTAAAAGATAGCTCCTCAGATGTTTTCTGTAAGTCTCTGTTATTTGTGTTTGAAGATGTATAATAATAGCAATAATAATACATTTTATTTGTATACTGCCTTTCCCAACATTAAGACTGCAACTTTAACGCATGGTCTAAGTGTTTCAATTAGTTTCAATGTACATTTTTTTTCTCAGATAACTTATTTGCTGTGGACACAAATGGATCTCTTTAAAAGTGTCAGTTATATACTTTTGATACTTTTCTTAAATAATAAACCATGTGCACAAGGAATGTACTCAACTGCATTGGATCTGTTACTAAATGCACCATACTGTTTTTCTTTTTTACTTAAAACCATCCTTACTGTGACTTTCTCCACAGTGACCTTCCTTTCACCAAAGGACAATTTAATAAAGCCCTTTCTAGTACAATCCTGACATGTTTTTCATTATGATGGCGGTATACAGCAGTCTTAGTATGTCTCACTTGTTAAAAAACTCACAGACTCCCCTGAACATTGTCTATGCCACTCTGTGTCTTTTATTTTCAGTCTCAATAATTCATAACATGTTATGCTTAATTAACTAAATAAATACAGTTATGTCTTTTTCACTAATGAGTCTGTTGTATTTGGTTATTTGTTCCTAGAGGGAAGGCTAAAGTCTCCAGCATGCTGCTCTTAAACAATGCTAGGCACCTGTATTATCCATGTAAAATCTTGTTAATATTACATTATACAGTATATTCTTTCTTTTTTTGGTAAGCATGTAAAACTTTGTGTTGCACATTACTTTAAGGAGTTTTTGACATTGCAAGTCCAAGGCAGTTACATTATTTATTTACTTTGGATTAAAACAAAATAAATATTCAAAAGAAGATTATACAATATCTTAAAACATTTATGACTCATCTTGTTTCAAGCGGAGATTTATAATTTTTACTAAGAAAAAAAAAATTATAAACTCCTTATTTGTTCTGACAGCAAATAGAAAAAAAAATGACATATAAATGGAAGAATGCTCTTCAGTATTATAAATAGTATCTTTAAATACATTTATACCTTTCCAGCATTTAACTTGGATATAGCTGCCAGGATTTGCTGCCTTGGGCCATCAGTATTGATTCCAAGCTCCTTTAAGTCTCCGTCAGTAAGTGTAAGGAAAGCTTCCATATCAACCTGTCAAGCAAATGGCAACATCAGACAGAGCATACAGAAATCTGCACAAAAAATAAACTAAATCTTCCCCAGCTACTGTACCTGGAACACATAATTTTGGCTCCCTACCTCACCACATAGCCTACAAACTTGTCTTGAGCAATAAATAATTTAACTCCACTTCTCTTAAAGTTCACAACTGTACATAATTCTCACCAGCAACTTACCCCACTCTTCCTTCTGTCATTTTCAAGATTCTCACAAAGTTCCAGAGGAAAAAAAACTGTGAACCATATATTTTTCAGATAATCAAACTCCCTATCACATAACTATATCATTAATTAATTTAATACTTAATTTTTAATTTTAAAAGTCAATTTGTACATGACAATGTTTGTATACCTTTATTGATCTCTCATTGATACTCTTCACCTTCAAATATACAATATTAGAAGTTGAAATAATCATGCTTAAAAAATACAAATATTTCATAATAACACTCTGCTTCCTTATCTAGAAGACTTTTTCATGGCACTGTAATATCTTTGTATTTAGCCAACTTTACATTGCTGGAAAGGTTCTATTTAACACTAGAATCCCTGAAGCCTACGAAAATATTCATAATGCAGGGCCACCATAAATTCCCTCACACCTCCACATCAGCGACTTTGTTTTGCAAATGTGTCACTCAGCACAGGCAGGAAACAGCCTGCTCACTCTTTTCCCTACTGAGGCAGCTGGAGTCAAGTCAGACACAAAATTGTCAGAGCTGAAGTCTCTATATCTGGGAGTTAGGTGTCTGGAATTGTATGGGGTAAATAATATATTGTTATTTGGAATACACACATTTCATGTGTGTTCTGTGTCTAAATCGATCTGTGTAAATGTAGGGCGACAGGTAATGTGAGGCAACAAATGTTGAAGACATAACTAAAAACAGAAACTTTTTTCATGTTATAGTAATAACAAAATGTTGATGTTAAGTGTATAATGTGTGAAGACTGAAGTCCAAATTTCAAATAAACACTTTTGACAAAAGGTATAACAAAACAAGCATGCTTTTATCCAAGAATAGAATCAAAGAAAAATAAATTTTTCAATTTGCAACGTTTAAAAACTGAAGTCCAAATATCAATCGATATGAAGTAGAGACATCTACTTGGCTGGTGCAAAGGTAAGAACTATTGCTTCATAATTAAGAGGTTGCTGGTTTGATCCCGGGTTCTCCGTGTGTTTAATGTTTTGAGTATTGGGTAGCTATTATTATTGCTATTATATAGTAAAAACATGCATTTGAATACTTGATTACGAAGCAGCAGTTCTTACCCTTGCACCAGCCAAGCAGATGTCTGAAAGACCGCCACAATCCCACTGTGAAATGTGCAAACACACATGCATGCAAATGTCTTTACTTCGTATCAATTGATAGTTGGATTTCAGTTTTCAAACATTGACAGCAACATGCAAATTTCTTTTTCTTTAGGTATAGTCTTGAATAAAAGCTTGCTATAACTTTTGTGAAACTGCTTATTTGATATTTGGACTTCAGTCTCACACATTATACACTTCACATCTACATTTTGTTGATATTACTAGAACATATGAAAAATGTTTCTGTTTTAGTTATGTGTGCAACATTTCTTGCCTTACATTTTCTGTCATCCTACATTTACACAGATCATTTTAGACACAAAACACACATGAAATGTATGTACACAAACAAAGACACTAACTGATATATGAGGCACATATAGGAAATAAAGAGTGGTAAAGATAGATGAGGCAGTATTTTTCATAAACACGTAATGCCATTTTATGCAATTTTTATTTCAGAATGTTCAAATCCTTTTTGCTTCATGTATTCAGTCCCCCATATCACACAGATGTGTAGATTTGGCTAATTGGTGAATCCAAACTGACCTTGTGTAAATGCAAGTGTGGATAAGAGCGTGAATTGAACAGTCGGCTTCAGAATAGTTTGAATTTTAGCAAAAAAAAAAAAAAACTTGATAATTAGTGCCTTCACATTAATGCTCAGATGTAAGTTAGTCATTCTCAGAGTGTGTTAAAGACCAATCAGTCTAGTGCTTTTCTGTTGCATGGTTTTTGAGTACAGCATATTTTCATGAGTGTGTTCTAATGAAGATGCCAGGAGGGACAGAAAGAAATGTATGCTTAGATCTACATAGTTAGAAAATGTATATTATTTAGGGTGTTGAGTGAAGTTAAACACTAGAATCCCTGAAGCCTATGAAAAAAACATGTAATTCCAGGCCACCTTAAATTTCTTCGCACCTCTCCTCATCAGCAACTTTAGTTTTGCAAATGTGTCGATCACCACAAGCAGCCTGCTATCCCTCCAAAAACGGAGCAGAAGTCAGTCGCAAACTTCTCCCATCTCAAGTCTCTTTATCGTGGTGTGAGGTGCCTGGAGTTGTATGAGGTAAATAATATATCATTATTTGGAATACATACATTTCATGTGTGTTCTGGGTCTACAATGATATAAGTAAATGTGGTATGAAAGGAAATGTGAGGCAAGAAATGCTGAACACATACCTAAAGCAGAAACTTTTTCCGTATTATATTAATAATGACATGAAGTGTATGATGTGTGAAGACTTTTGTCCAAATATCAAATAAACATGTACACTTTTATTCAAGAATATAACCAAAGTAAAAAAAAAAATCATTCAATTTACATGTTGCCGTCAATGAGTTACAAACCCAAACTCAAATGTCAACCGATAGACAGTTGATATGTATTCTTGGGTTGTGCAGAGGTAAGAGCTGCTGCATTATAACTAAAGGGTTCCGGATTCCAGTCTGGGCACTCTGCGTTTTGAGTGATGAACTGCTATTATTATTACCATAATATAACAAAAACAGTCATTTGATTTGACTCTGTAACACCTCGTGTAAATTTTGGCTACTTGTAAATGTTTACACTTTTTTTAAATTATTCAGTTTTATTCTGTCAGTGATGTTCACATGGTACCACGAACTTGCCTCTCCCTCTCCAAATTGATGACGTTTATGTCCATTTTTTCACAAGAGCAGCGATGACTACAGTGGGTGCTGTGGTTGATGCCTGTTCAGAATTAATTGTACAGGTAATCAAAACACCATGTACCTCTATCAGACAATCATGCAGAATTTGTGCTTTGACAACAAAGATACCCATGTAGAATTTGTGAAAAATGATAGGTTTGCGGCAATTTTGGATATCTGGCAACATTTTGTTGAGAACTGTGTTTTGAGGTACAACCCAGGGCAAAGACCTTCCGAGTCTGTGGTCATAAAGCTTACAGGGAGTGCAGAATTATTAGGCAAATGAGTATTTTGTCCACATCATCCTCTTTATGCATGTTGTCTTACTCCAAGCTGTATAGGCTCGAAAGCTTACTACCAATTAAGTATATTAGGTGATGTGCATCTCTGTAATGAGAAGGGGTGTGGTCTAATGACATCAACACCCTATATCAGGTGTGCATAATTATTAGGCAACTTCCTTTCCTTTGGCAAAATGGGTCAAAAGAAGGACTTGACAGGCTCAGAAAAGTCAAAAATAGTAAGATACCTTGCAGAGGGATGCAGCATTCTTAAAATTGCAAAGCTTCTGAAGCGTGATCATCGAACAATCAAGCGTTTCATTCAAAATAGTCAACAGCGTCGCAAGAAGCGTGTGGAAAAACCAAGGCGCAAAATAACTGCCCATGAACTGAGAAAAGTCAAGCGTGCAGCTGCCAAGATGCCACTTGCCACCAGTTTGGCCATATTTCAGAGCTGCAACATCACTGGAGTGCCCAAAAGCACAAGGTGTGCAATACTCAGAGACATGGCCAAGGTAAGAAAGGCTGAAAGACGACCACCACTGAACAAGACACACAAGCTGAAATGTCAAGACTGGGTCAAGAAATATCTCAAAGACGTATTTTTCTAAGGTTTTATGGACTGATGAAATGAGAGTGAGTCTTGATGGGCCCGTGGCTGGATTGGTAAAGGGCAGAGAGCTCCAGTCCGACTCAGACGCCAGCAAGGTGGAGGTGGAGTACTGGTTTGGGCTGGTATCATCAAAGATGAGCTTGTGGGGCCTTTTCGGGTTGAGGATGGAGTCAAGCTCAACTCCCAGTCCTACTGCCAGTTTCTGGAAGACACCTTCTTCAAGCAGTGGTACAGGAAGAAGTCTGCATCCTTCAAGATAAACATGATTTTCATGCAGGACAATGCTCCATCACACGCGTCCAAGTACTCCACAGTGTGGCTGGCAAGAAAGGGTATAAAAGAAGAAAAACTAATGACATGGCCTCCTTGTTCACCTGATCTGAACCCCATTGAGAACCTGTGGTCCATCATCAAATGTGAGATTTACAAGGAGGGAAAACAGTACACCTCTCTGAACAGTGTCTGGGAGGCTGTGGTTGCTGCTGCACGCAATGTTGATGGTGAACAGATCAAAACACTGACAGAATCCATGGATGGCAGGCTTTTGAGTGTCCTTGCTAAGAAAGGTGGCTATATTGGTCACTGATTTGTTTTTGTATGTCAGAAATGTATATTTGTGAATGTGGAGATGTTATATTGGTTTCACTGGTAAAAATAAATAATTGAAATGGGTATATATTTGTTTTTTGTTAAGTTGCCTAATAATTATGCACAGTAATAGTCACCTGCACACACAGATATCCCCCTAAAACTAAAAACAAACTAAAAACTACTTCCAAAAATATTCAGCTTTGATATTAATGAGTTTTTTGGGTTCATTGAGAACATGGTTGTTGTTCAATAATAAAATTATTCCTCAAAAAAACAACTTGCCTAATAATTCTGCACTCCCTGTATAGACCAATTTCTGGACAAAGGCAGAACCGTAACAACAGATAGCTTCTTCACAGCACTTTTGCTGGCTAATAGACTGCAGCACTGCAACAACTCTACTTGGCACCATAAGTAAAATGGGACTTCCACCTGCAGCTAAAGTCACTTCAGTACACGAAAAATTTGCAGCGCTAGTGTTTAGATCTGGCAGTGCCATGCTGACAGTGTATGTGGCCAAACACTTGTCTGCATTTACATTATAATGCACCACAATGTGGAGTACAGGCAAGATGGGGAAAAAAAAATAAAACTAAAAAAAGCATGTTCAAATGACAACTCATGTTCAAATGGCATAGTGTTTTCAAATAGTGACATTTTCATTTATGAATGTGTGTGTGCATGCGTGAGAGAGGCAGACACAGATTTTATCTCATTCAAGTGGTTACTGGAATATAAAATAAACACTTTCACAAAGGTATAACAAAACAATTGTGCTTTTAATCAAGAATAAAGAAGACATGATTCACCAGCATTTGTGTGTTTGCTTATATCCCTTCAGCGATACCTTTTACAGATACCAAAACACCGGCTGTTACAGACTAAAATCTGAGGTTTCTTCTTTAGCTGCAGATGGAAGTCCCAATTTACTTATGGTGTCAAGCAGAGTTGTGTTGCAGTGCAGCAGTCAATTAGCCAGCAAAAGCGCTGTAAAGAAGATGTCTGTTGTTACGGTTCTGCTTTTGTCCAAAACTGGCTCTATAAGCTTTATGACCACAGACTCGGAAGGTCTTTGCCCTGGGTTGTAACTTAAAACAGAGTTCTCAACAGAACGTTGCCAGATATCTGAAATCGCAACAAACCTGACATTTTTCACACATTCTGCATGGGTATCTTTGTTGTCAAAGTGCAAATGCTGCATGATTGTACCATGATGGGACATGGTACTTTGATTGCTGGCACAAAAATTAATTCTGAGCAAGTATCAAGCACAGCACCCACTGTAGTCATTGCTACTCTTGTGAAAAAATGGACATAAACGTCATGAACTTGGAGAGGGACAGGCAAGTTCGTTTTACCATGTGAACATCACTGACAGAATAAAACTGAATAATTTTAAGAAAGTGTGAATATTTACAAGGAGCCAAAATTTACACTGGGTGTTATAGAGTCAAATCAAATGCATGTTTTAATTATATTATGGTAATAATAATAGCAGCTCACCACTCAAAATGCAGAGCGCCCAGACTCGAACTGGGAACCTTTTGGTTATAAGTCAGCAGTTCTGACCTCTGCACCATCCAAGAATACATATCAACTTTCTGTCGATTGACATTTTAGCTTGGGTTTGTAACTCATTGACAGCAACATGTAAAGTGAATGGTTGTTTTTTTTTTCTTTGGTTATATTCTTGAATAAAAGAGCACATTTTTATTTAATATTTGGACTAACTGCTTCACGTCATTGTTAGTATAACATGGAAAACGTTTCTGCTTTATGTATATGTTCAGCATTTCTTGCCTCGCAGTTCCTTTCACCATACACTTACACAGATTGTTGTAGACACAGAACACACATGAAATGCATGTGTTCCAAATAATGATGTATTATTTACCCTACACAACACCTTACATGCAGATAATGATCCTTGAGCTGGGAGAACTTTTAGGCCGAGTTGAGCTCCGTTGGGAGGGTTGGGTTGGGATAGCAGGCTGCTTGCTGCTTGTGCTGATCGACACATTTGCAAAACAAAAGACGCTAATGAGGAGAGGTGCAAAGTAATTTAAATTGGCCTGGGATTATGAGTTTTTTCATAGGCTTCAGGGATTTCAGTGTTAAAGAAACTATACCAGCAACAGACTCTAACTAGCCAGTTAGTCTAAATCACTTCCTTAGTCTCCATGCTTGCTAGACAAACCTGCTTTAGTGTTGCTCATGTTCAGTCATGTTTCATAATCCCAATAAAGTTACTTACTTCTTGTTCCTCAAATATTGGTTGGTATTTCTCCAAAGAAAGTTTTTTTAGGATCCCTGAGATCTCATCTACAAACCAAAACAATAAAAAGTTAAGTCAATAATTGTGTTCTCCATCCCAAATAAATAATATTAATTAATTAATTAATAAATCCATAATACATACATTTACTTATTTGGCTGACCCTGTTTCAAGGCAACTTACAAATATTTTAGATACACATTTTCTTATATTGCAGCATAGGCAAGTAAAGTGATATGCTCATGGTCACACATTGTCAGTAGCAGGATTTGAATACAGTAATCCCCCCTTGATCGAGGGGGTTGGGTTCCAGAACCACCCGCGATAGGTGAAAATCCACGAAGTAGAAACCATATGTTTGTATGGTTATTTTTATATATTTTAAGCACTTATAAACTTTCCCACACTATTAACATTATTAAAGCCCTCTAGACATGAAATAACACCCTTTAGTCAAAAGTTTAAACTGTGCTCCATGACAAGACAGAGATGACAGTTCTTTCTCACAATTAAAAGAATGCAAACATATCTTCTCTTCAAAGGAGCGCCATCAGGAGCAGAGAATGTCAGAGAGAGAGCGAGAGCGTGACAGAAAAGCAAACAATCAAAAAATCAATACGTGCTGTTGGGCTTTTAAGTATGCGCACCGCGATAAAGCAGCCGCAACAGAAGGGAGCAATGTGAAGGTAGTCTTTCAGCATTTTTAGAGTAGCGTCCGTATCTTCTAGGCAAACAGCCTCTGTGCAAACAGCCCCTCTGCTCACACCCGCTCCGTCAGGAGCAGAGAACATCAGAGAGAGTGAGAGAGACCAAGAAAAGCAAACAATCAAGCACCACTCGGGAAGCACATAGCATATCATTGAGTTTTATTTAATACGTAATACATGCTCTGATTGGGTAGCTTCTAAACCATCCACCAATAGCGTCCCTTGTATGAAATCAACTGGGCAAACAAACTGAGGAAGCATGTACCATAAATTAAAAGACCCATTGTCTGCAGAAATCTGCAAGCCAGCGAAAAATCCGTGATATATATTTAGATATGCTTAAATTTAAAATCTGTGATAGAGTGAACCTGCGAAAGTTGAAGCGCGACATTTTGAGGGATCACTGTACACATCATTGGGATTTACAGCCTAAAGTCTTACCCAACATGCCACACTATCTAATTTTAAGAGCACAGATTTCTAAGTTTTAATAATTTTAGACTGGTATTAGTTAAAAAAAAAACCAACACAAAATAAATTATAATATTTTAAAAAATGAAAATACTGTACCCAAAAAAAAATCTGATGTCCAGTTAGGGTAGTGCCAGTGTTGCAATACACTGAATTTTACTTACCATTATAAGCCAAGTAAAATTGATATTTTAAAAACAAACATACCTGACAATGAGACAGGTCTGCCAAATAAAAATGAAATTGCAATTTAGCCAGAAAATTGGTTACAGTAATCACATAGTCAACTGTTTTCTTGATGAACAGTATTTCTTTTTCCACAGTTATTTACATAATTAAGAATAAAGAAAAAGAAAGAGGTTGAATAATATTATTACAAAATAGAAGAATGTGATAGAAGTTCAGGTACAGGATTAATGAAGCATTCACGATATAATACGTCTGTCTATAGTTCCTTAGCATGGTAGCATTACTTCGGGAAATATTCAGTTAAACTAAATTTACATCAAAAGGTTTGGTAAGAACTTTGATTGCATGCCTACCCTCACCTGTTACGTTGTTTTTTGACTCACAAGCATGGAAGTGCAATAAAAATATTACCCTCACTTCCAAATGTACAGAAATGGTAACTAAATTTAATCAATACACAGCAAAATTCAATGATGGTCTACTGCCAATGTGCCACCATAAGGACAGTTGAGTACACAATGTGACTGTGGCAGCAACAAACCTTCCATTTGTAACACATGTGTGGTTTCATTTATTTATAAAAAGAAAAACGGCCAATGATAGGGAAGATGTGACAGAGCAATGAAGAGGTGAATTGCGTTCCACAAGACAGCCTCTACAATCCCCACTACAAATTCAGTATGTGACTCTGAGAAAATTACTTTGGCTTAGTGTGTCAACAATATAAATATTTGATTTATTGCTGTCATTTCTCAACACTTTGGAATGTTGGAACATTAGATAACGAACTGGCCTTGAAATAAAAGTTGTTTTTTCTATTAACCAATTATGACTATATATTTTGGAGGGAAGGATTTTAAAATTGTCTCTAAAATTAAGTGGATGTCAGTGAAGTGATCTATGAACTCATCTTTAAATGTACTAATTTGGGAGGTGCACCGCGGTGGGCTGGCGCCCTGCCCAGGGTTTGTTTCCTGCCTTGCGCCCTGTGTTGGCTGGGATTGGCTCCAGCAGACCCTCGTAACCCTGTAGTTAGGATACTGCGGGTTGGATAATGGATGGATGGAGGGGAGGTGCAACACATGACATGACATGTTACAGTAATTCCTTAATCTGTAATGTAATTAAATCATAAAGTCATTGCTGCTAATATAAACTTGAAAGTCAAATGACAGTTTTTATTTGTCCTGAATTAAACTTGGGTTTATAAACATTTTCAACAAATATTTTTCCACAGGCATTCCTACTGAAAGATCAGAGTTTAATTCAAAATTGTAATCTGTATATGGTGGCTGTAATTATTATGTGCAGTTGATTTTAAAAGTGTAGGAGAAAGTAATTACTAGGATTTCTCTAATTAGCCAATGGGTGTAAGTTAAATAAAGAGCTAAATATGATCACAGAGCCGTAGCCTGTATTTCAAATTAGTCAGTACAATTTTCAATGTCACTGTTGGAATCTGATTCTCCAATTCTGTATCTTTTTCACCATCTCTAAGTTAACTAAACATTTAATGCATATAAAACTGTAACATATTCAGGAGAAGCAAGGACAAACCTACTACATGACCTACACAATACACAGAAGCCCAAAAACATGACAAATATTAGACTTAGGTGAACTGAATCCATTCCACACGTGATAACAAATCCTGACTGCAGAAGTAAGCTATTTGGTTGTCTGCAACTGTGACAACATGTTTCATTTCCTTTTTGTAATATACTGTAAATGAAAGTATGTGATGGCAGACTAAAGAACTTTGACCTGTGAGGCCACCACAGTGAATGAGGATATACTGAAAGGGGTTTTTAGACCTGAGGTTCTGGAATAAGGATGTGTTATTGGTGGAACAGATGAGATGGTCATAACAATCTTCTCTATTGGCATGGTGATCACCAATGTTCAGATATAATAACTATTAATGAAGAATTTCACCCACAGGAACAGTAGGAGAATAATCATAAGAAGATGGCAAATGGAATATATTGGAGTCCCCAAATCCTAGCATCTGTGGTCTCAGGTTAACAAATGGTGGTGAGATAAACATTCCACCTCTTCCTGGAAACGTAATTCAAATTAAAACAAAAAATACATCCCCAGTTCTGAAAGAAGCATGCAGTTTTAAATGCTGCTTACTGAACATTCACTTTCTTGGAAGTAAAGATGTTTTGGTAAATAATATTATATTATGTACAAAATCTAATCTGTGTCTTCTCACTGAAACCTGGTTTAGTAAATGTGACACTGTACCCTTAGCTGAGGCATCACCAGATGGATACTTGTTCCATCAATGGTCTAGAGATCCTGGTCAAGAAGTAAGCCTTGGAATAATTCATTTTAACAAAATGCAAATCACTTCTAAAAAAGTAGGCGACTTCACATCCTTCGAGGCATTCATTTTAAATATTAAAACAGATTCCAACACAATTATAGTGCTAGTCTACAGACCACCAGGGCCATATTCATGGTCCTTGACTGAATTTGGCAACCATTTATCTGATTTGGCTATAAATTATGATCACATAGTGTTGATGGGGGATTTTAATGTACATATTGATGTGGAAACTGACACTTTTAGCAAATGTTTTACTTATTTGTTAAATTCAGTAGGATTTTGTCAGATTGTCAAAGGTCCAGCTCATAATCATAACCACACATTAGATTTAATTATAACTTACAAAGCTGAAATTCAAAATTTAAATATTACTAAATTAAATTATTTCTGATCACTACTTGATTACGTTTGATTTGTTTTTGCCTTTACCAATACACTTACAGATTAAAACAATGACAGTACGACATCTAGATTGTAATTCTGCTTTAAAATTTATAGATACTTTAAGTTGAGTGTAATTATGGAAAATAATTTAGATCAGTTAATATCAAATGTAAATGTGGAAAAAAATTTAGATCATCAAACAGCACAATGTAATGTGACCATGAGAGATGATCTGGATACAGTGGTTCCCCTTAAAACAAAAGTGATCAAAGCACACAGAAACTCTCCCTGGTTTAATGAAAACACTTGAGCTCTTAAATTAGAGTGTTAAAAACTGGAGCGCATATGGAAAACAACAAAGCTGCAGATCTTTCAAATTGCATGGACAGAGAGTGTTAAAAATATAAAAAAGCTCTCAATAAAACTCGCTCAGACTACTATTGTACAATAATAGATAGCAATAATAAAAATCCTCAGGTACTGTTTAGAACAGTGGCTAAATTAACAAATGGGAATTCAGATCTACAGTGCAAAATACCAACAGATATTAGCATTACAGACTTTATGAACTTCTTTAATGAGAAAATTAAAAATATAAGATCCCGAATCTCAGTATCACAGTGCAAACCACATACTAGCTTGGCAGACCCTGTCTCACATTGCATTCAACACTTTAGAAACTTTAATGCTGTAACTGAGCAGGAAGTCTTGACTTTAATTTCTAAAATTAAACCTATTACTTGTTCCCTATACCCAGTGCCAACAAAACTAGTAAAAACTGCAATGGATGTTCTTGCAGTGCCTATTCTTAACATTATCAATAGTTCATTATTGTATGGCACACTACCTGATGCACTAAAAGTGTCAGTCATTAAACCATTACTTAAAAAGTCAGACCTAGACCTACACATTCTTAATAACTATAGACTCATTTAAAATTTAACCTTACTCTCTAAAATACTAGAAAAAGTAGTCGCCAATCAGCTTCAGTCACACCTTGCACATCACAGTTTATTTGAGAAATTCCAGTTTGGTTTCAGCACTGTTCATTGTACAGAAACGGCACTAACGCATGTTATAAATGACATTCTGATATCCTCTGCTGAAGTAAACTCCACTGTAGTTATGTTGTTAGACTTAAGTGCAGCATTTGACACCATTAATCATTCTATTTTACTGTAAAGGCTAGAAAATGACATTGGGCAAATCGATTCCAATATGTACAGAAATGTGCTGACTGTACTCCATCATTATACACAGAAGTGAGATATGGTGTCCCGCAGGGCTCAGTACTTGAACCTTTACTGTTTTCACTTTATATGCTTCCACTGGGATCTATCATTAGAAAACATCATGTTAATTTTCACTTGTATGCAGACATCTTTCTTTTAGATCAAATGAAGTTTGAATTTTCTCTTTAATTAGTTGTGTTAGTGAATTGAAGGAGTGGATAAATGAGAACTACTTATCTTTAAACACAGATAAAACAGAGATGTTAATTATTGGAGGTAATGATGCTGATCTCAACAATATTTTGTCAACATTTACTTCTGTTGGAATCGCCATTAACTTTACTTTTTTAATCTTTGACTCTAGCATGTAATTTAAAGCACATATTACAAAGTTGTCCAAATCATGTTTCTCCCATCTTAAAAATGGGAAATTAAGGCACTTTCTAAATAAACAGGATTCTGAGAAATTAATTCATGCATTTACTTCTAGTAGGATTGACTACTGCAATGTGGTGTTCACTGGATATTACAATTGTTCTTTATACAGCCTCCAGTTAATCCAAAATGCTGCTGCAAGAATTATTACAAGAACAAGAAAATATGAACACATAACTCCAGTTCTTAAATCCTTACACTGGCTCCCTGTTAAGTTTAGGGCAGATTTCAAAATCCTCCTTTTAACATATAAAGCCTTAAATGGCCAAGGTCTGACTTACTTATCTGAACTTATGACTTACAAACCAGAGCGCACATTAACATCTCAAGATGCTGGTCTGCTTATGTTTCTAAGGATTAATAAAATAACAGTGGGAGGTCGAGCTTTTAGTTACAGAGTCCATAAACTGTGGAATGGTCTGCCTGCTATTATAAGAGATGCTTCTTTGTTCTGAGCTTTCAAATCCCGGCTGAAGACTCACTACTTCAGTTAAAATATCCTGACTAGAGCTGCTGATTAACTGTACATACTGCATCTCTGTTGTTGGTCATTAGCATTAAAACATAAGTAATATGATAGTTATAATTTGTTGCTAACCCTCACCTATTCTGATTCACTTCTCTGTACTCAAATGTGGAACTTGTTGCCACACAGTTGTTTTGCTTGCCTAAGGTAAAATCATCTCTGATGGAGGATCACAGGAATCGTCAGGTAGAGGGATCCTTTAATCAGATTGGCTGGCCCAGCACTCTCAGCTGTGGCCAATAGGAGGAGGCAGCTTGATGGCGGGGGTTTCCAGGACACTAAACAAATCCAAATCGTATTATGTGATATTATCTACTGTTAAATTCTGCTCTGTACTTGTAATATTTTTATTTTACTATTATATTGTATTGAGGATTTCTTGTGTTCTGTTTTATTGTATTGCATTTAACACATTCTTTTTGACACTCACTGCACACCAAAGCTACCTGGAAAGGGGTCTCTCTTTGAACTGCCTTTCCCAAGTTTTCTTCCATTTTTTCCCTACTAGGGCTTTTTTTGGGTGTTTTTCCTTGTCTTCGTAGAGAGCCAAGGCTGGGAGGAGCTGTCAAAAGCAGGGCCTGTTAAAGCCCATTGCGGCACTTCTTGTGTGATTTTAGGCTATACAAAAATAAATTGTATTGTATGGTATTCTGATTGTATATTTGTCATTGTATATGCTCATGATGTCTTATTAATTTAATACAAGTATTTGAATGTTGCTATGGTAAAGTACTTGTGAACATACCTTTTCTAAGGCAGAGGCTGGTGTCTGGCCAGGAAAATACAATATTGTAGTCAGCTGCTTTTAATTCAGGATTCTTTTTGGGTCTTGTTTTTTTTATGGTAACTGAGTGCTGGGTTAGCATTTCATCATAGATAAATAAGCGTCTTGTTGAAACACAAAGGCAACTCAGGTCAATTCAAATCAAACTTTCCATAATCTCAATTGAGTGCTTTAAAATAAGATGATTGGATCAGTATATGTATTAAAATAAAAGTTGTATGTTTAAATAATTTTCAAAAGTATTATTTTTCTTTAAAATCTGAGGAAATGAGACTGAACGTGACCATTTACCCAAATAATGTGACATTATCCCCAGATTATTATTTAGCTGCAATGGGATACTCATAAGCTTATGTATTATGACTAAAATAACTATTAGCATACACCATTCATACCTTCATCTGCCTAATTCAGCTTCAGAGTCACAAACCTAGGCACCACTGGACACACACTGATGTTAAATTTTCAATTACTTTGTTCCAATGAATACAATGCTGATTCTGTATCAGTCTGAGGATAACATTGGGTATTAGTCACCAACATTATGAGCAGGAAATCCATATTCAAATGACCAGCTTCAGTGGGAGCTGTAGGTTAGCCTATTAAAAGGCAAGTCTGCCACAGTCACACAGTCTCCATTTCAGTGTCCTTAAGATGTCCTTCAAAGTATAGCAAACTACCTAAAAGACACATTAAATTAACAGAAATTCATTGGCTCCGTGCTATCAGACAATGTGTAGCAGTACATTGTAAAAAAATGAAAGAAAAATGCAATTAAAAAATATATATATACAGTCAGCTCCATAAGTATTTGGACAGTGACACAATGTTCATAATTTTGGCTCTGTATGCCACCATAATGGATTTGAAATAAAGCAATTGTTATATGATTAAAGTGTAGACTTTCAGCTTTAATTTAAAATGTTTACCAAAAATATTGTATAAGCCATTTAGAAATGACAGCCACTTTTCTGCAAAGCACTCCCATTTCCAGGGGCTCAAAAGTATTTGGAGATTTCACTGACAAACTATTCTATAGCCAGGTGGGAGCAGTTCCCTCATTATTTTATTAACTATTAAGCAGGTAAAAGGTTTGGAATTGATTCCCAGTGTGGAGTTTGCATCTGGAAGTTGCCACTGTGAATTCTCAATATTTTTAGGTCCAAAGAGCTGTCCATGCAAATAAAAACATCATTAAGCCAAGAAAACAAAACAAAGCATTTAGAGAGACAGTAGAAACATGACGAGTAGTCAAATCAATCATTTGGTACATTCTTAATAAGAAGAAACGCACTGGCGAACTCAGTTACACCAGGGCCTCATATATAAGCAGTGTACAGTGGAACTGCGGCTCACGAACGTCTCAGTACACGTACAAATCGGTTTATGACCAAAATGTTCACCAAACTTTTGCCTCGGTTCACGTCCACACACTCGGTATACGAACAAGCCAGTTTCCCTTTTGGATTGTGCGCGCCAATGATTTCCGCATGTGTTGCATTGTTCTCGGTCGCTGTGAACTCTTTGTGCTCTATTTCATTTCCCTTCCAGTTCGTATGCACCGATTGCTGTATTTAAGCACGTGTTGAGCCTCTCCCTGTTCATTGTTCTCAGTCAGACGTGCATGTTTTACCTGTGAACTATTTGTGCTCTGCAGTATTTCGTGTGCTTTTGCAGTTAACCATGGCTTCTAAGCAAGTGAACAGTGGTGAAAAGAAAGTTTTGCAGAAAATTGAAATCGAAATAAAGAAAGAAATTATTGAAAAGTATGAGCGTGGAGTTCGTGTTACTGATCTTGCCGCCGAGTACAAGAAGTCAAAATCTACGATTCCGACTATTCTACAGCAGAAAGAATCTATTGAAGCAGCTGATGTTGCAAAAGGAGGTACAGTGTTAATCAGGCAGAGGCCTCAAGTGCAGGAAAAGGCAGAAAAACTGTTGCTAGTGTGGCTGAACGAGAAGCAATTTGCAGGGGATAGCGTAAGCGAGGTGATGTTATGCAAGAAAACTTACAAAACTATCCTTCTACGAGTGGCGAAAGTGAGGAATTTAAAGCCAGTAGAGGATGGTTTGAAAAGTTTCACAAGAGAAGTGGCATTCATAGTGTGGTAAGGCATGGAGAGGCTGCTAGTTCCGACACTGAAGCTGCGAAAGAATTCATGAAAAATTTCACAAAATTAGTGGAGGACGAAGGCTACATCCCGCAACAAGTCTTCAACTGTGACAAGACCGGATTGTTCTGGAAGAGGATGCCGAACTACATTGTAGCAGTGCTACCACTGGTTAGAACTGCATCTCCCAGCAGTCCTTGCAGGGCTGTTGGGGGCAAAGGTGGCTAGAGGGGTTCAAAAGGAGGGCAGGGGACGAAGAGGAAAAAGTTTTGTTTTGGTCGTTTGCTGCTTGTATTTATCTGTGGAACTGCCTGTCGTTTGCCTGCTTTACATCTTCGTGTCCTGGATTGTGTTGTCTGTTGGGGTCTGGAATCATTCGTCTACCTTTTTACTGTTACTGAGGACGTTGTCTGGATTATTTGGCTTTCACGGAAGAAGGAGCGCTCCTGAACCATTCATCTGTCAACTTACTTCAGCAACTACCGGTAGGACTGTGTTTTTCCATTTCCCTCGCTTCATTCAAATCACTGGACATAACTTCACCGCTATTATTTCATACATGGACTTTACTGCGTGTTTGTCATGTTTATCTGTTAATTGTAATATCGCCGAAGGGATCAGGGGTGGTATTATTGTTTTCATTTAGTAATTTAATTTCATTATACTTTTTGTCGTTTAAGTTCCCAGTGCGTTTTCTTTGTCTCTGTAGTGTGTGTGGGTGTGTGTCGTGCCAAGGCTGGGGTTGACCCTGGTAATCCTCATATAAAATAAATAAATCACCGTCTTTCTCGACGGTGTGAATCTTAGCGGCTTCTGACCGCTACAACATTTTCCAAAGAAGAGAAGGCTATGCCCGGCCATAAACCAATGAAGGACAGGTTAACCGTTTTGCTGTGCGCTAACGCTAGTGGCGACGTAGAAGTTAAGCCGCTACTTGTTTAACAATTTGAGAACCCTCGTGCTTTCAAGCAGCACAATGTAAACAAAGCCAGACTGCCTGTGATATAGAGGGCAAACACGAAGGGGTGGGTCACAAGAACCTTGTTTTTGGAATGGCTGCATGAGGCTTTCGCTCCTGCCGTGAAGCGATATCTCGAAGAGAATAACCTGCCTAAAAAATGCCTTCTTCTGATGGACAATGCACTGGCACACCCTCCAAATTTGGTGATGATATGGTCCAAAAAACTTTAATGCATAGGAAAAGGCAAGTCACATTAGACTGCTTTTTCGTGAAGTCTGATCCACAGCTAAACAGCTAAAAACACAAGAAACCCAAGAAATCACAGAGAAAACACCTGAAGGAGAACATCCCTCCATTGCGGAGCCGGACTCTCCCTCAAAACTGTAACCTCCTCTCAACTCAGTTCCTCTTCACTTCCCTCATGTCAGAACTCGACTCATGCAAGGTGAGTTTTCTTGGTGGTTTATAGTAATCGGGTCATAAGGCTACAGTATAGCGCAAACTCTTGCAATGTTAGTTTTCTCCGTTGTTCAAGGTTTTCTCAGTGTTATTCAATGTTTTTACATTTAGTTTACTATTACGCTGTGCATTCTATGGTTTAATTAACTATATTTGTGCTTAAAAACAAAAAATATATATATTTACATACAGTTCGTATGGTCTGGAATGGATTCATTGTATTTACATACAATCCTATGGGGGAAATTGCTTCAGTTCAAGACCAAATCGGTTTACGACCAGAGTTTTGGAATAAATCATGGTCGTAAACCGACGTTCCACTGTATACTCACAAAAATGTTTCGTAAACCTGTTGCTCACTTTGAGATGTTTAAAAACTAAACTTGACATAAAGACATGCACATATTCACGGCAGCCAGACACCATGTGTTCGCAAGTTTCTTTTTGGTTTTGCAAACGGGGGGCACCCAGTGTCAAAGCTGTGCCATTGTTTCTGTGTCATTTCCCTTTCTTTTTTAGATTTGCATCCATGATGTAGGCTTTATCAAAAACACCAAAATGAATTGCATTTCGTTTAGAAATGTAATTCACTTGATTGTGATCATTCTGTAATAACATAATTGGTGCACAGAAAGGCTAAACTATTCCAACTATCATAGCTGCTTTAGCATTGTTAGAAGATATGGCAAATGGAAGAATTAGAAAAGAGCAAGTATTTACAGATGATGATGACTGGATTGTAAATCAATTTAGATTTTCAAGAGCTATCCTATTGTAGCTGTGTGCTTTTCATCTAGAGTATACTTGATATCATTTCTATGATGAAATGCATTAAAGTATGTATATTACATTTTACAGATGAACTGTTGACTTAATTTAAATAATGTATACCATTAATGATTAAATATGGGGGTATTGTGGGGAGAAAGTGTTGCGGCCTCACAGTACAAGGGTCACATCTCAGGTGTCCCCTGCTTGTAGTTTGTATTTTTTCCTGGTGGGTTTCCTCTGCATACTTTGGTTTCTTTCCAAAGCATTGCAGGTTAGGTAATTTGGTGATGCTAAATTGATCCTACTAGTGTATGTGTGTGATCGTATTCACCCTGTAATTAGCTGGCACCCCGTTCATGGATTGTTCCTGTCTTGTGCTTGATGCTTGCTGGGAGTGGCATGACTCTGGATGGATGGAAAGAATAATTAAACATATACATTTGAGATTTTTTAATGTTCCTTAAAAGTTTTGAAGAATTGTCATTCTAAGCTTACTGCTGGTTTTACATTTATTATAGATGCTTATTATGTGGTGAAAGAAAATTAAAGGACAAGAACTAGGGGTTTCTACATTGGCTGCTAAAATAAATTATTCATTCAGATGGAGGGCTGTGACTGGAATTTTTACAGTGACTTTGATATCAGACCACTTCCTTTTTTTGGGTAGTGTGTAACTTTTTGAACTTGAGCATTTGAATGCTGTACCACTGCATTAATTTACTTTTATTGTTTATACCACCACTTAAGCTACATGTGCACATGTGTTAAAATTCATGTTGATAGGGTTTTATAAAGGGTTAGTGCGTGGAACTTTGCTTACACATAGTATTATGCATCTAAACTGTTTTTTTTGCGTACACACATTTCTAGTTTTGTCTGTATGCCATGTTTTAGTGAGAATTCTAAACACAGTGTTATACATGAGGCCCAGAAGGTCTGGAAAATTACAAAAGACAACTGGGCTGGATGACTAAAGAATTTTGTCCTTAGTGAAGAAGAACCCCTTCACAACATTTAGTCAGGCCAAGGGTACTCTTCAGGAGGTAGACCTATCATTGCTGAAGTCTACAATCAAGAGAAGACTTCATGAAAGTAATAACAAGAGGGTTTACCACAAGGTACAAACCACTGGTAAACCTCAAGCATAGAAATGAAAGATTAGACTTGGCCAAAAATAATTGTTAAAAGTCTCACCAGTTCTGCAACAGTTTTCTTTCGACAAAGGAAACTAAGATTAATATATGCCAGAATGTCTGAAAGAGACGAATATGGAGAAGAGAAGAAATGGCTCATGATGAATACAGCATTATCTGTGAAACATGGTGGAGGAAGTTTTATGGCATGATTATGCATGGCTGTCAATGGAAAAGAGTCACTACTGTTTATTCATGATATGAATGCTGGCAGAAGTGGCAGGATGAATTGTAAAACGTATAGGGTTATACAATCTACTCAGATTCAACCAAATGCTACAAAACTGGTAGACGAATGCTTCACAGTACAGATGGACAATGAGCGAAAACATACTGCGAAAGCAAACCAAGTGCCTTTTAATACAAAGTAGTAGAATATTTTTCAATGGCGAAGTGAATCAACTCACCTCAACCAAATTGGATATACTTGTTACTTGTTGAAGAAAAAACAGAGTCCAGTGAGCCAGCAGCAACTGAAGACAGCTGCAGTAAAGGCCTAGCAAAGCATCAGTAGAGTGGAAACACAGCATTTGGAGATTAACACAGGTTCCAGACTTCAGGCAGTCATTTACTGTAAAGGATATTCAACCATACATTGAAAATTATCATTATATTTATGATTATTTTAGTTTGACCAAATATTTTTGAGCCATTGAAAATAGGGGGGTCATGTATGGAAATGGCTGTCGTTCCTAAATGGTTCATACAATATTTTTGGTGAACTCCTTAAATTAAAGCTGGAAATCTATACTTCAATCACATAATGATTGATTTAGTTAAAATCCATTGTGGTGGCGTAAAGAGCAAAAATTTTGAAAATTGTGTCACTGTCCAAACACTTATGCACCTAACTGCATATACTTACATATTCCCTTCAATTTCAATACCTTTCCAAACTGATACAGCCTGAACAAATTCATTGTTATTTGAGAAATGAAGGGCTGAAGTCAAGCCAGTTTGTTTTTCCTTAAGATTTTAGGCAAAAAATAAACTGTACCCAAACTATACTTATGATTGTCAGTCAGATTTTACCTTCATCAGTAATTGTGCCACTACTTGAGCCGCCGCTGCTCTTGGAGTGATGATGAGAGGAGGATGAAGATAATGACGATTCTACCCGCAGACCCTTAAGAGTAGGTGAGGGAGATGGAGTCAAAGTTGGAGAGGTGCTCTTTGATGCAGAGGAATTCCCAGAGTTAGGTCTCTTTTTGTTATCTGGCTTCTATAAAATAAGCAGACTAAATATTGCTACAGAGATAAACAAAAAACAGATATACTAAAATTGTGTACAAAATGACAAAAAAAAGCCTGAAGTCATAAAAATAGTGTAGTATAGGCTTTAACACTATCCAGGTTAGTGTTAAAATTACAAGAAATTATTTGCCTGTAGATTAAAATTAAATGTACAAAATTAACATTTTTTTTACAGTATCCCAATAAATTACTTAAATAAAAAAATTCTGGGTCCCACCCCTGATCGTTATAGCACCTGACATTTAATATCATCTTTGGTAATTAACTAGTGCCATAACCTGTTATTTCCACCTATGAAATATGAAATTGTCTCCAAGACATATATCACAGACCATTTTCTGTGTTTTTCTTTGGACAGGCTTAAAATTTAACTTTCAGAATCTATGGATTTGTTTTCTTAAAAATTATTTAACTTGTTCATGTGGAGAAAAGATGAGGAAGCAAATTGGGGTAGGGTTCACAGATTCTGATGTTTTGTTTGAATTAATGTGGGCTATCTCACTTTATTGTTCAAGCGATTTTTTCAAGTCACTGTAGAGACACTGAAACATAAAACCTTTAGGTAGCATATACAATAGCAGTAAACACTCAGGACCAACACTTCAGCGGTATTGAAAATGAACTGCCTAATTTTTCAGAGTGACTTCAGAGTATGAATGGTTTGGCTCAGGAAAAGACTGCCATCCTAATTTTATCACAAGTAATGGATAAAATATCATATTATAGTTGCCAACCAATCAAATCCTGAAATGTTTTTAGGATTTCTTCCAGCCAAAACTAAGGGGAGACCTTGTTGCCATCTATATACTGGTGAAGGACTGCCATTACTTATAAGAGCTACAAGGCACACCCTACAGCCATATACATCTTTTGATTCCAAAAGCCTGTGAATTCTGAGAAGTCCATAGCATGTAGTTCAGGGTATTTATAAAAAATAATACATTTAAACTTAAATTCTTTAAAGTCATACTTTATACAAACCTTTTTACTTTCACCAGTCAACATACTGTGAGTGCCATGCAATTCAGGTAGGTTGATATCAGGCACTACTGGAGATTTCTGCTCGGATAATCCGGCTGCTTTCTTCCTTTGTGCTGCAATTTGTGACAAAATGCTGTCTGCACTTCCCCCTGCAAAGTTATTACAGCAATTTAGAAGAACATAGATACTTTAAAATAACTACTTGTAAAACATTATAAAAATGACCACAATATACTGCACAATAGCTTTCCGTGGCAGAGTAGAAAACAGCAGTAACTGATATCGGCATCTGTAAGTAAAGAAACATATCATAGCAACAAAAATAACTGAAACAGTAGCAATAAACAATAAATAACTGAAACAGCGATTCCTTAGTGTATAAAAAAAAAAAAAGGCTGTGGCGCACTTCAAAGCAATAAAAGGGATGTAGGTAAGAGCCGGATCACACACATGGGGCTGTAGGAGCAGATAAAATAGTATGAAATTAACTAGCAGTAGATATTCACTAAGGAAGTTTTTTTTTTTTTAAACATTTCATTAATTTAATTAAAATCAAATAACATTGCATACAAGCAATTCAAGTTTAACAAAACTAGGTATGAAGCAAAGCAACCCCCATCCATGAGAAAGACAGATCGGCCAGCAGGGTAAAACTTTAATAACAGTTGTAACAAGAAAGAGTCCAAGACATCATAAAGGTTTGAGGCAGCCACCCGTATATTATTTTTCCCAGCAGCAAAAGTTGAAATAAGTAGCACGATGTGCATAGAACAGAGTCCAAAACAGAACTGATCACAAGTGACGTCATCAAAAGGGCCGGAGTCAGAAGTGATGTCGTCTGGACCGGAAGAGACGTCAGCAAAGGGGCCGTTGCTGGAAGTGATGTCAGCAAAGGGACTGGCGCCGGAAGTGATGTCTTCTGAGGTGTCGGAACCTTGCAGGATTTCCCGGGAAAGGTCTGTAGGGAGGGCGGCACGGTGGCGCAGTGGTAGCGCTGCTGCCTCGCAGTTAGGAGACCCAGGTTGGCTTCCTGGGTCCAACCTGCGTGGAGTTTGCATGTTCTCCCCATATCTGCGTAGGTTTAATCTGGGTACTCCGGTTTCCTCCAAGTCCAAAGACATGCAGGTTAGGTGCATTGGCGATTCTAAATTGTCTCTAGTGTGTCTAGTGTGTGCGCACCCTGCCCAGGGTTCATTTCCTGGCTTGTGCCCTGTGTTGGCTGGGATTGGCTCCAGCAGACCCCTTTGACCCTGTAGTTAGGATATAGCGGGTTGGATAATGGATGGATGGATGATCAGTAGGGAACTGAGAAAGACAGCGAGCGCACTCCGCTGCCCCTTGGTCAGATGTTTATTACAATTACTCAGACCCTTTAGCTGCCTCCTACTTGCATGTGTGTGACACAGTAAAAATATGTAAATAAATAAATGAATCAAAATAAAAAGAAAAAAAGAGGGGAGAAAATCCACTTCCTCAATTTAAACGCTTATTCTAAAGTGTTATTGATTAGATCCTGCCAGGTTTTGGAAAAGTTTTGTACAGATCCTCTAAGCAAATTTTATTTATTAATTCATTGGTCCAGTGGTAGAACAGTTAAGTAGGCAACAATGTAAGGGTTCATATATACAGGGGAATAAAAAACAGTCAGGTGGACAGCTTTAAGTAAGAAATAAGAGGAGCGCAAATTTAGAAAAACAGACGGAGAAAAGTAAAGTTAACCTCATGGACAAAAAGCAGGAAGTTGAAAGGGAGAATAGTACAGGAGCTTGAGGTGGACAGAAGGTGTAAAAATAGCTGTAGCAGTTCTATAATATACTTTCTTTGGGTAAGTTTTTAGTTTTACCATTTGCAAGTCCTGTTGGATGTTGGACTTTTTAGATGGTGGCTTGGAGGAGCCAGTCATCTATGAGGGCTACATGTACAGGAGATGCCAGCTGATCCAGCACCTCGAGCTCAGGGTGGCTGAACTAGAGGAGGAGTTGGCTGGCCTGCATCGTATATGGGAATTAGCAGAACTGGCCCAGGTGTCCTTTAGAGAGGTACCGTAGTGTGCACCCCTAAGGTGGCGTGGGAGGAGATTCCAGACCAGACAGGTAGCTCATGATCACAAGGCAGAAGGTAAAGGGTGCACACTGTCCGGGGGATTCAACTCCAGAGCTGGACGGTGTCTTTGATGATTCTGAAATGGAAGGCAGGAATGAAGAGCTCCAACAGGCCACCTCAAAACCAGTTCCAAGAAAGAGAGGTAGTGATAGTTGGGGACTTGAAGCACAGTGTGTTGCCTTCTGGATGCATAGGTGGGGGACCTTCCTGGAAGGGTAGATAGGCTCTTGGCCAAAGCAGGGGTGGATCTAGTTGTCACTGTCCGTGCTGGAACAAATAACATACATAAGGGCAGTCTGATAGTTTTGCAATCCAAATTCAAAGAGTTAGGTGCCAGGCTGAGGAGCAGAACTGAGAAGGTAGTCTTCTCTGAAGTTTTGTCAGTGCCACGTACCAGTCCAGGTTAGACTGATGAGACTAGAAGGCTTAATGCATGGCTCAAATTTGGTGCTGAGTAGAAGGGTATACGTTTTGTGAGCTGGAGGGCTGATCGCACCCCAAATAGATACAGACACCCCTGGGAAAACCACAAACCCTGAAACACTGACTACCCTCACATTGCTCCTTATCCTAGCACTATAACGCGTAATACAAGCCTCGCGCGGTACTCCGCCGACTTATAAGCCTTGCGCAGAGCCTGTCAGTTTTGGAATTGATTGTTTGCTTTTATCTCTCTCTGCTCCTAGCGGAACTGTCATCTCTGACTTGTCATGGAGCACATTTAAGCTCATGTGTTTGCAGTGTTTGAATAAAAATCCTTCTTGTTTCTACAACCTCCTGTGTCTCTGTGCAAATCTGTGACCCAAGCGTGACAAGTGGTACCAGGAGTGGTTGCACAGATGGATGCCGCCGAAGACTTATTTCAGAGGTCTAAAACTTATGCACTTAAAGACTGGAAACTAAACATGGATGACCCAATCCGTGCGCAAATTCAAGATTTGATACATAAAGTGCACTGCTGGTTTGAAGTAGACGTGTTGGAAACAGTTGTCGTGAATATATTACTGGCCGGCATACCTGAAGTTCTTCAAGATGAATTTCTACGTCATGATATTAAATCATTAACGATTATGTCCAGACAATTAGAGGGTTCACAGTCCGCTTGGAGAAAGAGTGGTGGATTACGTGCTGCTTTGCAACCTGTGAACGAACGTCCAGGACATTCTCGTCGCTTTGATCAACAAGCTGCAGGACCTAAAAATCTAATGGGGTCAGGAAGGACTCAGGGAAATCCAGCCGTAGATGAGACGCCTGTTTCTGGAGAGACAGCGGCAACAGTGGGCCGAGGAAACCGTGGACACTACAGAGCACGTCGAAGTGGATGTCGAAGAGGATATTTCGGAAACGGAGCCGACCGTAGATGTTTCCGGTGTGATCAACTCGGCCATTTGGCAAGAGAATGTCGCTTGTCTCCAGCTCATTCAATGGAGATTGGACTGGCCGAGATTTGTTGCTCAACTATTACATATCCTTTGGATGGAAAAGATGGCTTTTTGGTCACGGTGAAATGGGGGGGCAGAGAAATCTCAGCATTGTTAGACTTGGGAAGTGACCTTTGTATTGTGAGACGAGATACATGGTGATGTTAAAGATTATCAGACTTTACTTCTTCCTTTAAGTTATAGGGGTCGCCACTTTAAGGTTTGGTCTGCCATTTCAGACTCGTGCCCTTGGCCATTACTCATAGGACGGAGAAATAACCTTTTTCCGAAACTGATTAATAAATGGGGGGGGGGAGAAGAAGAAGAAAACCAAGATGAAGAACTGGTAGCGGCCGGGGAGAATCTAGAGCCCAACTTAGATATTGAACCCGATCTCTCCAGCGAGACGGAGGAGGTCACCCCCGACAATCTTCCAGAATGGGCTGGTCCTTCTACATCTTCCCAGATTGCAAACGCCCGAACACAAACCGAGCGTTAACGAACAATCAGATTTTGTGCTTTTGCAGCATACCGATAGCTCATTAGATATGCATTTAAACAGGCTTGCCCTGCTAATGACTCTTATTACCAAGAGCGTAATTCCGGGGGTGTGAAAACCCCACACTTTATAGAAAAGGACGGTTGCCTTTTCAGAGTGATCTCAGATCATTTGGAGGGGGAATTTATTGAACAACTGGTGGTACCTGAAGCACATAGGGAAACTGTTTTGCATCTGGCACATTCACACATCTTGGGGGGGCACCTCGGTGCCGACAAAACTAGAGACCGGTTATCAAAACGATTTTATTGGCTTAATATGGGAAAAGATGTTGAACGATTTTGTACTTCATGTCCAGACTGCCAGATCGTCTCTGCTTATAAGCCTCCTCGGGCTCCCCTTTGTCCTATGCCCATATTGGAAGTTCCCTTTCAGCGTGTGGGATTAGATATTGTGGGACCTTTACCTAAGACTAAGGATGGGTACCAATATTTGCTGGTGTTGGTTGATTATGCGACACGATATCCAGAAATGATTGCACTGAAAAAGGCCAACTCTTAGACTGTAGCCAAAGCACTATGTGAAACTTTTACTCGTATTGGTATCCCTAGAGAAATCTTAACTGATCAAGGCACACCTTTCACTTCTCGCGTGATGAAACAATTGTGTGACAGCTTTGCTATTAAGAAATTGAGTACTACTGTTTACCATCCTCAAACGAATGGTTTAACCGGCGATTTAACAAAACATTGAAACAGATGATCAGGCGAGTTGCTCATAATGATCCCACAACATGGAACACTGTCCTACCTTTTGTTTTGTATGCGTGTGAGAATCACCACAGGCGTCCACTGGCTTGAGTCCCCGAGTTGTTATTCGGCAGGCGGCGCGAGGCATCCTGGATGTGGTATGCGTGAGGAATGGATAGGAAACGAGAGAGCAGCTAAGGTCCAAGCTTTGCAGATCGACTAATTTCGTTGCAAGACAGAATTTCTATGCTTTCCTCTATTGCTGTGGAACACCAACAACGAGAACAGGAAACTCAGAAGCGTCTTTACGATAGGCGCAGCAAGCTCCGTGAGTTCAAACCTGGCGATCGTGTTTTGGTACTGGTTCCCTCGGATCCACACAAATTCTTAGCTAAATGGCAGGGCCCGCCATTATTGAGGAGCGTATGAGTCCGTAAATTACAAGGTTAGAATACCAGGCGGCGCAAACCATTCCAGATTTTACACATTAACCTCTTGAAGGAATGGCGACCGACAAGAGGTTAACACTTCCTTGGCTGCTGTTTCTCAGACCGATGTTACCATTGGTAACGATCTTACTGACACGCAAAAGACAGAACTGTTATCTTTGATAGAACGGAACACTGATGTCTTTTCAGATTTACCAGGCAAGACTAACATTACAAAACATAAAATTACCACTGAACCTGATGTTCGCATACAGATGCGGCCGTTCCGGATACCGGAAGCGCAGCGAAATATTGTGCACGAAGAGGTAAAAAAGATGCTGACACTGGCTGTAATTCGTGAAAGTAAAGTGACTGGTGCAGCCCAGTCGTATTAGTCCCAAAGCAAGACGGTTCGGTTCGGTTCTGTATCGATTTCAGACGCTTGAATAAGGTCTCTAAATTGATGCTTATCCCATGCCCCGTGTCGATGAACTGTTGGAAAAACTGGGTCAGGCGAGCTATATCTCCACGCTAGATCTCACGAAAGGCTATTGGCAGGTGCCTTTAGAGGCTAGCAGTTGTGAGAAAACGGCATTTGCGACTCCTGACGGACTCTATGAATTTACAAGACTCCGTTTGGTCTTCACGGGCACCTCTAACTTTTCAGCGTATGATGGATCAGATCCTACGTCCTCATTCTGAATATGCTGGGGCATACCTTGACGATGTCGTGATTTTTAGCAATGATTGGAAAACACACTTAGAGCGGCTTCAAGCCGTTCTTGAAAGCTTGAGACAGGCTGGCCTTACTGCTAACCCTAAGAAATGTAAACTAGGCATGTCCGAGACTCATTACTTAGGCTATTCTATGGGCAAGGGTTTACTTAGGCCACAATTAAGGAAAATAGAAGAAATGCTTGTTTACCCGAGACCTGAGACACAGAAACAAGTATGCGCTTTTCTGGGGCTCGCTGGTTACTACAGAAAATTCATTCCAAATTTTGCACATAGAGCTGCTCCTCTTACAGAACTTACTAGAGGCAGAAAAACCGACCTATCTTGTGGACAGAAAATTGCTAACGTTCTTTCAACGATTTAAAAAAAGCATTGTCTTCTTACCCGGTTCTAAAGAACCCGGATTTCACAAAAGATTTTATCTTGCAAACAGACGCAAGTGCATTTGGTGTGGGTGCAGTCCTGTCACAAATTTTTGATGGAGAAGAACATCCAATCACATATTTGAGTAGGAAATTACTTCCTAGGGAACGTAATTATTCTACAATTGAGAAAGAATGCTTGGCAATTAGGTGGGCTGTGGAAGCGCTTCGCTATTACTTGTGGGGACGAAACTTCACTTTGGTAACTGATCATGCTCCACTTCAGTGGTTGTACCGACAGAAAGATACAAACTCTCGTCTAATGAGATGGTTTCTGGGTTTACAACCTTACAGTTTCACAGTAAAGCACCGACCAGGTTCTGAACACGCCAACGCTGACGTATTATCCGACTACATGAACTTGGTACAGAGAGTCGCTTGATTCACAGGAATGTGAATAAAGCTGAGGGGGAGGGTGTGAGCTGGAGGGCTGATCGCACCCCAAATAGATACAGACGCCCCAGGGAAAACCACAAACCCTGAAACACTGACTACCCTCACATTGCTCCTTATCCTTGCACTATAATGCGTAATACAAGCCTCGCGCGGTACTCCGCTGACTTATAAGCCTTGCGCAGCGCCTGTCAGTTTTGGAATTGATTGTTTGCTTTTATCTCTCTCTGCTCCTAGCGGAACTGTCACCTCTGGCTTGTCATGGAGCACATTTAAGCTCATGTGTTTGCGGTGTTTGAATAAAAATCCTTCTTGTTTCTACAACCTCCTGTGTCTCTGTGCAAATCTGTGACCCAAGCATGACAGTTTATGGAAAAAACAGTTGGAAACTTGTTAAGGGTAGAATTTCACACAAATATTAGGAAGTTTTTCTTTACACAGTCTGACAAATTTAAGCATAAAAATATATTTTAAAAATGAGATACCAAGGAGCAACAGATAAAGAATCAGGATCAATACAGTACCAAAGTTGAAAAAAAAATCAGGAGTTACAAGTTGAAGAAAAAAAAAATTAATTGAGAGAACATCCAGAAAAGGCTGGAAAATGGGACAGATAGCAATAGAAACTAAAGGTGAAAAAAATCTTCAAGACACATCATGATTATTGACCAAATGTCCTTATAGAAAATAAAATGACTCAGAATTAAAATTATAGATATCTAAAGGAAGTGATCTAGTAAAATGGAAGCAAACAGATTAGATATAATAGATGGAGGGCATTCAGTAAAATAGAACCATACTGTTTGAAGTTGTGACTGCAGTTAAAGAGTTAGTGATAGCATCTACTCTTCCCTATCCTTATTTCAACAGAATTCAAAAGCTACACGGAGAAAAAAAAAAGACAGGGATCATGCAGGGGAAACAATCAGAAATGACTGATAACCTTAAAGGCAGAAGAAAAAGGGTTGTTTTTGCAGGCATCTGAAGAAAATTGTTGTGTAGGCTTGACCAACATGCTCTTGCTTGGATCAGTTAAACTCTGACTCATTAGCTACATTACTATAACCAGTCTGGAACAGTATTAGTTAAAACAAAGCATCTGCCTTAGAAGGGACCTATGCTCATTTAAAAAATCTTTCACGGTCGTTGGTCAGATGATCATGGTTAAATGGATTATGCCATATGAAACACAAATTGTTTAAAACTCCTCATAATGTAAACCTAAAGTGTTATAATTCTAAGTTTTATGATAAGTTGATCATGTTCAGAAATAACAATGGAGACATACCTGCAATGTATGAGAAATGGAAGAACCTTTAAAGATAACAATAAGAATGGCTTTATGACCAAATATTCCTACTACACTAGGGTTACTGCTTTATTTGGAATGTAATACTTGTCCAACCCATCATTTCCTCAATCTAGATTAATTTTTAGTATTTAAATGTGTTTCTAGTATAAAGGTATATCTAGCTTTAGCTATGATAACCTCTGCATTTTCTGACTGAGACACTTGACATTTCAACCAGTAATATTCAATGTATAATCCAAGTTATCCAGCCTTTAACACTTAAAATATTGTTGCAATGTATCCATCCATCCATCCATCTTCTTCCGCTTATCCGGGGTCAGGTCGTGGGGGCAGCAGCTTGAGCAGAGAAGCCCAGACTTCCCTCTCCCCGGCCACTTCTACTAGCTCTTCTGGGAGAATCCCAAGGCATTCCCAGGCCAGCCGGGAGACATAGTCCCTCCAGCGTGTCCTGGGTTTTCCCTGGGGCCTCCTCCCAGTTAGACGTGCCCGGAACGCCTCCCCAGGGAGGCGTTCAGGAGGCATCCTGATCAGATACCCGAGCCACCTCATCTGACTCCTCTCGATGCGGAGGAGCAGTGGCTCTACTCTGAGATCCTCCCGGATGTCTGAGTTTCTCTTCCTATCTCTAAGGGAAAGCCCAGACACTCTGTGGAGGAAACTCATTTCAGCTGCTCTTATTCGCAATCGTGTTCTTTCAGTCACTTCCCATAGCTCATGACCATAGGTAGGGTAGGAACGTAGATCAACTGGTAAATTGAGAGTTTTGTCTTACGGCTCAGCTCGTTTTTCGCCACGACAGACTGATGTAGAGCCCACATCACTGCGGACACCACACCGATCCACCTGTCAATCTCCCGCTCCATGCTTCCCTCACTCATGAACAAGACTCCTAGATACTTTAACTTCTCCACTTGGAGCAGGATCTCGGTCCCAACCCTGAGAGGGCACTCCATCCTTTTCCGGCTGAAGATCATGGTCTCAGTTTTGGAGGTATTGATTCCCATCCCAGCTGCATCACACTCAGCTGTGAACCGATCCAGTGAGAGCTGAAGATCACGGCCTGATGAAGCAAACAAGACAATATCATCTGCAAAAAGCAGTGACCCAATCCTGAGCCCACCAAACTGGACCCCCTCAATGCCCTGGCTGCGCCTAGAAATTCTGTCCATAAAAGTTATGAACAGAATCGGTGACAAAGGGCAGCCCTGGCGGAGTCCAACTCTCACCAGAAACGGGGTTGACTTACTGCCAGCAAAGCGGACCAAGTTCTGACACTGGATGTACAGGGACTGAACAGCCCTTATCAGGGTGTCCGGTACCCCATATTCTCGGAGCACCCACCACAGGATTCATGGAGGGACACAGTCAAACACCTTTTCCAAGTCCACAAAAGACATGTAGACTGGTTGGGCAAACTCCCATGCACCCTCCAGGACCCTGCTAAGGGTGTACAGTTGGTCCACTGTTCCGTGACTAGGACGAAAAGCCCACTGTTCCTCCTGAATCCAAGGTTCGACTGTATGATGGACCCTCCTCTCCAGGACCCCCAAACAGACTTTTCCAGGGAGGCTGAGGAGTGTAATCCCTCTGTAGTTGGAACATAACCTTCAGTCCCCTTTCTTAAAGAGGGGAACCACCACCCCGGTCTGCCAATCCAGAGGCACTGTCCCTGATGTTCATTCGATGTTGCAGAGGCGCGTCAACCAAGACAGTCCAACATCCAGAGCCTTGAGGAACTCCGGGCATTCCTCATCCACCTCTGGGGCTCTGCCACCAAGGAGTTTTTTGACCACCTTGGTGACCTTAGTCCCAGAGTTAGAAGAGCCCACCTCCGAGTCCCCAGGCTCTGCTTCCTCATTGGAAGGCATGTTAATGGGATTGAGGAGGTCTTCGAAGTACTCCTCCCACCGACCCACAATGTCCCGAGTTGACGTCAGTAGTGCACCATCCCCACCATACACAGTGTTGACACTGCACCGCTTTCACCTCCTGAGACGCCGGAAGGTGAACCAGAATCTCCTCGAAGCTGTCTGGAAGTCGTTCTCTATGGCCTCCCCAAACTCCTCCCACACCCGAGTTTTTGCATCAGCAACCACCGAAGCCGCATTCCGAGGTCCTGTAGGACTTCTTCTTCAGCTTGACGGCATCCCTCACCGCCGGTGTCCACCAACGAGTTCGGAGATTGCCGCCATGACAGGCACCGACCACCTTATGGCCACAGCTCCAGTCAGCTGCCTTAATAATAGAGGCACGGAACATGGCCCATTCGGACTCAATGACCCCCACCTCACCTTGGGACGTGTTCAAAGTTCTGCCAGAGGTGGGAGTTGAAGCTACTTTTGATAGGGGACTCAGCCAGACATTCCAAGCATACCCTCACAATACATTTGGGCCTACCAGGCCTGACCGGCATCCTCTCCCACCATCGAAACCAACTCACCACCAGGTGGTGATCAGTTGACAGCTGCACCCCTCTATTCACCCGAGTGTCCAAGACATGTGGCCACAAGTCCCACAACGTGGCCATGAAGTCGATCATCGAACTGAGGCCTAGGGTGTCCTGGTGCCAGGTGCACATATGGACACCCCTATGCTTGAACATGGTGTTCGTTATGAACAATCCATGACAAGCACAGAAGTCCAATAACAAAACACCACTCGGGTTCAGATCGGGGGAGGGGGCCATTCCTCCCAATCATGCCCTTCCAGGTCTCACTGTCATTGCCCACGTGAGCATTGAAGTCTCCCAGCAGAATGAGGGAGTCCCCAGAAAGTATGCCCTCTAGCACCCCCTCCAAGGACTCCAAAAATGGTGGGTACTCCAGACTGCTGTTTGGCGCATATGTACAGTTATGACCTGTTCCCCCAAGGCAGAGGGAGGCTACCCTCTCGTCTACTGGGGTGAACCCCAATGAACAGGCTCCAAGTCGGAGGGAAATAAGTATGCCCACACCTGCTTGGCACCTCTCACTGGGGGAAACTCCAGAGTGGTAGAGAGTCCAGCCCCTCTCAAGGAGAATGGTTACAGAGTCCACGCTGTGCGTTGAGGTGAGCCCAACTATATCTAGCTGGAACCTCTCTACCTCGCACACTAGCTCAGGTTCCTTTCCCTTCAGAGAGATGACATTCCATGCCCCACAGAGCCAGCTTCTGTAGCCGAGGATCGGACCGCCAAGGTCCCCGCCTTCAGCCATCACCCAACTCACACTGCACCCAATCTCCTTGGCCCCTCCTACAGGTGATGAGCCCATGGGAAGGGGGACCCACGTTGCCTCTTCGGGCTGTGCCCGGCCAAGCCCCATGGGTGCATCACCTGGAAGGGACTCAGACTGGTGAGCTCAGACTTGGGTGAGCAGAGGTGGACTAAGGCTCAGTTAAGGAGATGTACTGTGTAGAAGCTAAAGTAAAGGAAACATGGTGAATTAAAGGTAGGCAGGAGTTATCAATCAGGAAGACCTGGGACTCAAGTTTGTCTGTTTTATTATTGTGTTCTTAACCTGCGACATTATAATTTTTTATTTAAATTAACCTTTATAGTTTTACTTTGATTTTGAATCTCATTTCTGTGTTTGGAGTATGCTTGTACAGCACCAAAAGTTCACACTGCATATTACTCCAACAGAGTGTATAAAATGGATCCATAGGATTGGGGGAGTAGTGGGAATCTTCTCTCATGCATATGCCAATATGTAATGAATGCACAGTAGCTAAACCTATCAATAGTACCAAATCATTTGAATAGCTTTCCCAACATACTGAAACTGCATATAAAATTTCACTAAATGTTATTTTTATAAATAGGTAGATATCTTTATTTGACGTTATATTTTGGTAAATTAAATACCTGATCGATTGTGTGGATCACTTCCAGGTCTGTTAGCATTAGCCATTCCACTTGAGCTGCCTGATGAGTGAGGGGAATAGTTGAAACCGCTTGATGTAGATGGAGAAGCAGGACTCCTTGGAATGCTTGGGAACTTGACAGGTCTTGCAACTGTTCGAGAGACTGATGTCTAAAGAAAGATGCAAAAAAATATTGAAACATGTCCAAAAGGATGTCTAAAAATAAAACTGTTTTAAAATATAATATTGCTGTAACTAAATCAGTAAATAATAGTGGAGTATTCTTCATGCATTAGAGTGCACTCTTTCTTTTTGCAACATGCTTCTTTGTTCATGTTGTTCAATACTTTCCACAGTGAGGCCTTTACTATGTTGTCTGCAACTTCATAGGGAAAACCATTACTCTTTCTGGTTTAAGAGTTTTGATGTTTAGTCGTTCTCTTATTGAAGTAATGGCTGATTCACAGTCTTCCTAGAGTAGGCTCAGCTACTAAAAAATAGCTTGGTTTGGCAGCGTGGATCTCAGCTTTCAGCTTTTCAAAGAGTAAGCAGCTTATAGGTTTCAGGTTGTTTCAGAGAATGCAAGAGGTCATCCTGGAGAATGCCAACATATTTTTCCTCAGAAGAGATAAGGGCAGCTAGTTTTTGAAGGAAGGTGTAGCATATCTTGATTGTGGGGGAGGCAAGGTGCACTGATTTTCTCTCTCAATCCTCTACAGACCATCCACGGAAAAAAACCCCACACAATTCTGGCACCATTGATGACATCACATCTGTTTCCAGTGCATATGATGATGCTACTTCCAGCCCAGATGACATCACTTCCAGATAACATCATTTCTGATTCTGGTCCCAATGACGTCACTTACTGTCTCGGCCTTTAAAGCCACAATCTTTACAGCCTTAAAATCAGTTCTGTTTTGGACTTGAACCTGAACACAACTCATCAATCAAACCCATTTTGCAGCCAGGGTACAATATACAGGTGGCTGCCCCAAACATTTTTGATGTCTTCTGTCTATTCTTGTGACACCTATTAAAACTACTGTCTCTAAAGGCCTTTAGTGCCACGAAGGTCTAGCAGAATGGGCAATACTCATTTTGTCCTGTACATTTCATGGAATAAAAAAACATTGTAAGTGAATATTACTTGCAGTGGTAGACACAATCAAAATACAAGTACCTTAAAGAAGGCACTCCACCCAAAAATAATATTTTTTAATATTTCAGTTATTTCCTTAGTATGGGTATAGGTGGCATTACTAAAATACTGTTAAATAAACCACTTCTGGAAAATGTTCTCTTGAACAAGAATGGAACATGCTTAGACATATCCGAGCATTTGAAATGAAGGCCCCCCCCGCCCCCCCCATCTGTCCAACTCAGTAACAATTAACATTATTAACTTATTAACTAACAATTAACTTATTAGCTAACATTGCATTTCATGCGATTTCAACAAAAGTCATGCACTGAGAGACATGTAAAACTAAAGATTAAAAGCTAAAGAAAAGTGAATGAAAAATGATTATCAGGAAGAGAATATGCCTTACACTTGTACATACCTGAGATGCTTCAACAAGCAGAAGGTCAATTCACCTGTGCAGTTTCATAGACTGCAACTAAATAATTTTGAGGTACTCCAGTTGTTGCTCAGCATCATGAATGTTAATGTACTGATAAAGGGGGGGGGGTGTCTACAATCCAAATGCATGTTCACATTAATCAGGTAGTTTATTTAACAACAGCCACGTTACCTGTCTAAAATAAATTTTAAAATATTTGATATCTCCTGCCCTACATGTACCTTCAGTGTCTTTCCAAGTATCCCCGTGTTTCTGAACCTCTCTTGACTGGCGCACCTTATCTCAATTGCATTCTTGTAAAGCCTGCTGCTCAGCCTCTGTCATGTCAAGGTGCCATGCTCACTTCTTGTCTGCTTTTATATTTCCGGTGTTTGAAGGAAACTCTCAGTGTGCCGCCTACATCGTTGTTCCTCCTTGTGTGTCCCACACTCACAATTCCTCCTTCAACTACATCACTAAAGCCAAATTGGCCAGTCATACCAAACTCAAACTGACCAATAAGATTGCACTGAGGGATTGGGCGTGAACAAATACACATACCTTCACATTTTATTATACTTTTTACATTCATATTATCCTTAGGTTATAAGGAGCAAAGTTTCAATAAAGACAGACATATAGTTTAACCTAAATTCAGCTCTGGAGGTCTCCTGTACTGAGAATATTTATGTCTTCTGAATGTGAATTTTCACCATGTAAAACACCTTCTTAAATGTAGAGTTGCTTTTGGATGGTCTTTAATTTCTCAAATGTATAGATATACAGATATGTTTAAAACATAGCTTTGCTATAGAAATTTTAATTCTTCTGTATAATAATGGTATTTGTTCCATTTTATTTAGTATATTTCTTGAGCAAGCGAACAAAAAATGAGAACTGCTTCCTTGCCAGATATCAATTTACAGTTTTTTTAGAATACAACCTGTGTGTTCTTTCTCCTACCACCTTTCAATCAAAGAACTAAAGATTTTATAGAGTCATGCACTCATGTTTTTCTGAATATCTGTGAGTTTCAGAATTCATTTTTTTAATGGTTTAAAGTAGTTTTCTTGGAGGCCAACATATGCATTTCTTGAATTTGTAATCTATTAAATAATGATTTTGTCAAAGTATTTTTTAAACAAATTCAATTTGGTGAGATATTAATATAAGAAGCAGCTGTGTAGGCTCAGTGTCCATATTTACAGTAAGAAGATGACCAGTCCGTTACAAAGGCATCATGTTGGGGGAAACACAGTGTAATCTTATTGTTTTACACTGACAGTTGTACAAGGGGATAAAATTATATATAGTTTTATTAAACAAAAAGATGGGCAAATAGAAAAAATTAACTCATTCTTTAAAATTGGGAACAGGTTACTTATGGTGCAGTCCAAAAAATGACTTAATAATGAGTTTTATAGCAATAGAAAAGCTTGAAAATTATTACTATATTCAAAAATGAAGAACATGACTTACATGACTCATGGTGTGTAGTAAGCAAATTAAATGGTATGTGCTACATGCTCTGTTGTTTTTAGTAGAGTGAATTTCAACAAGGTTTTGTTGTGAAGAACAAAGAGTGGTACTGCAAACCAAATACAGTGGGAAGCAAAAGATTGGGCAACCTTGTTAATAGTCATTATTTTCTTGTATAAATCGTTGGTTGTTACGATAAAAAATGTCAGTTAAAAATATCATATAGGAAACACACACAGTGATATTTGAAAAGTGAAATGAAGTTTATTGGATTTACAGAAAGTGTGCAATAATTGTTCAAACAAAATCAGGCAGGTGCATAAATTTGGGCACCACAAAAAAGAAATGAATTCAATATTTAGTAGATCTGCCTTTTGCAGAAATTACAGCCTCTAAGCGCTTCCTGTAGGTTCCAATGAGAGTCTGGATTGTGGTTGAAGGTATTTTGGACCATTCCTCTTTACAAAACATCTCTAGTTCATTCAGGTTTGATGGCTTCTGAGCATGGACAGCTCTCTTTAACTTATACCACAGATTTTAAATTATATTCAGGTCTGGGGACTGAGATGGCCATTCAAGAACGTTGTACTTGTTGCCTTAGTGGATTTTGAGCAGTGTTTCAGGTCGTTGTCTTGTTGAAAGATCCAGCCCCAGCGCAGCTTCAGCTTTGTCACTGATTCCTGGACATTGGTCTCCAGAATCTGCTGATACTGAGTGGAATCCATGCGTCCCTCAACTTTGACAAGATTCCCAGTCCCTGCACTGGCCACACAGCCCCACAGCATGATGGAACCACCACCATATTTTACTGTAGGTAGCAGGTGTTTATCTTGGAATGCTGTGTTCTTTTTCCTCCATGCATAACGCCATTTGTTATGCCCAAATAACTCAATTTTAGTTTCATCAGTCCACAGCACCTTATTGCAAAATGAAGCTGGCTTGTCCAAATGTGCTTGAGCATACCTTAAGTGGCTCTGTTTGTGCTGTGGGCGGAGAAAAGGCTTCCTCTGCATCACACTCGCATACAGCATCTCCTTGTGTAAAGTGCGCCGAATGGTTGAACGATGTACAGTGATTCCATCTGCTGCAAGATGATGTTGTAGGTCTTTGGTGCTGGTCTGTGGGTTGACTCTGACTGTTTTCACCATTCGTCGCTTCTGTCTATCCAAAATCTTTCTTGGTCTGCCACTTCGAGCCTTAACTTGAACTGAGCCTGTGGTCTTCCATTTCATCAATATGTTCCTAACTGTGGAAACAGACAGCTTAAATCTCTGGGACAGCTTTCTGTATCCTTCCCCTAAACCATGATGGTGAACAATCTTTGTCTTCAGGTCATTTGAGAGTTGTTTTGTGACCCCCATGTTGCTACTCTTCAGAGAAAATTAAAGGAGGAGGGAAACTTACAATTGACCCCCTTAAATACTCTTTCTCATTATAGGATTCACCTGTGTATGTAGGTCAGGGGTCACTGAGCTTACCAAGCCAATTTGAGTTCCAATAATTAGTTCTAAAAGTTTTGGAATCAATAAAATGACAACGGTGCCCAAATTTATGCACCTGCCTGATTTTGTTTGAACAATTATTGCACACTTTCTGTAAATCCAATAAACTTCATTTCACTTCTCAAATATCACTGTGTGTGTCTCCTATATGATATATTTAACTGACATTTTTTATCGTAACAACCAACGATTTATACAGGAAAATAGTGACTATTAACAAGGTTGCCCAAACTTTTGCATCCCACTGTACATGTACACCAATGCTCCCACCAGCTACTTCAGAAGCAGCTCTCCATTAGCTTTTCAAGGAAATAAAAAGCAATTCTTTCCAAAAGATTTACTTACAGTATCTGAATTTCCACTGCTGTTACAGTTGAACTTGATAGCAGATCTTGATAGCATGGACAGCCTTACAGGCTCATTTTTGCCCTCTCTGTTAAGTTGTGTTCGGTCTGAACTCCACAGTTCAAAGTTTGATGGAGGCAAGAAAGGAGGGATGACAGCTTTCAGTTTATCACTGGGAAGTCTTGTGGAGGGTCCACCATTTTTCAACTAGGAGCAGTACATAAAAAATAAACTATTGAACAGAAACCATTCAGTCTAGCCAGATAATCAAATGTATTGTACTTTTGTTTTTCTAAAAATATAAAAATGAAATAGTGGGTAAGGAGAACCAACAAACAGCATTGGCACTGATGTGTAAGTAAAGAATGAAGGCAGTGAGAAAATCAAACATATAAATTAAGTAAGAGATCATCAGACGTAATAGGAACAGAGAAAAATATTAAGAATCATAAACTGAAGACATGGCTAGAAGACACTAGGCAAATCATATTGTAACAATGAAATCATGTCTCAAAGTTCCACTGTTCTGTTGCGCTGCTAATTTGTGCTAAGATATTTTTCTAAATGTTACATGAACAAAATACTGAATATATTTAATAAAAAATTAGAAAGAAATATTGAAAAATTCTTAAAACACACCATTGTTGTTATAAGGGCATCATCCATATCAGCAGTTGAGCTGCTCAAGCCTGTGAAAATTAAAAAAATATATATATATCTTTGGCTTTAGGATCTTTAATCTTCTGTTTAACTTCAGATGTTGAGTATATGTGCTCCAATTATATTAATTAACCTTTTGTCTTAAAAAAAATCATTGTAGCTGTTTTCTGATTTCCAATTTTTGCCATTTATTAGTTACATTTTTCCATAATCCTAGTTTAATAAAAATAGCTGGGTGACAATTATTTGAAATAAACAGAACATTAGAACAATCTACATGAGAACAGGCCATTCAGCCCAACAAAGCTCACCATTCCTATCCACTTAATTCTTCTAAAATAACATCAAATCTAATTTTGAAAATTTCTAAAGTACTACTGTCTACCACACTACTTGGTAGCCTATTCCAAGTGTCTATGGTTCTTTGTGTATAGAAGAACCTCCTAATGTTTGTGTAAAATTTACCCTTAATAAGTATCCAACTGTGTCTCTGTGTTCTTGAATTCATTTCGAAATAACAGTTTCAATTCACTGTATTAATTCCCTTACTTTCATAATTTTAAACACTTCAGTCACATCACCTCAAAATCTTCTTTTTCTTAAACTGAAAAGGCTCAGCTCTTTTAATCTTTTTTCATAATTCATTCCCTGTAGCTCTGGAATCAGCCAAGTTGCTCTTCTCTAGACTTTTTCCATCTCTGCTATGTCATTTTTGTAATCTGGAGACAAAAACTGCCCACAGTACTCCAGATAAGGCCTCACCAGTGTGTTATAACGATTCAGCACTTGGACATCGTGCTATATATCAACATTCTGTTTGTCTTCTTAATGGCTTCTAAACACTGTCGGGCAGTTGACAGTTTTGATTCCACTGCAACTCCGAAATCCTTTTCATAAGACATACTCTTGATTTCCAGACCTACCATTGTGTATTCAAATCTAACATTTTACTTCCTACATGTAATAATTTACATTTACTTACATTAAATTTCATTTACCACAAATCTACCCAAGCCTGTATGCTGCCCAAGTCTTTTGTAATGATTCAACAGATTCTAGACTATCTGTCAATACACCTAGCTTGGTATCATCTGCAAACTTAACCAGCTTGTTACTTATATTCCTATCCAAAACTTTGTATATGTTGAAAATAGTAGGGGCCCTAGCATTGATCTCTGAGGGACGCCACTCTTAACATCAGTCAATTCTGATAGGGTTCCTTGCACAATAACCCTCTGCTTTCTGTGTCTGAGCCAATTCTGCACCCATCTACACAGTTCACCTTGAATTGTCACAATCTTTTAATTTGATGCCAAAGCTTCTCATGTTCCACCTAATCAAATGCTTTCTGAAAATCCATATAAATAATAAACACCATAAGCTACACTTTCATCATATCCTTTTGTTGCTTCCTCATAGAATTCAAGCATGTTAGTAAAACATTACATCCCTCTTCTGAAACCATGCTGACTGTTCAGTAAAACTCCTGTTACTGCCATGAGTTGCTCAATCTTATCCTTAATAATTCCTTCCATTAATTTTACTGTGATGCATGTTAAGCTTACTGGCCTATAGCTGCTTGGATCTGCCCTGTCACCCTTTTTATATAATGGAATGATATTTGCCATGTTCCAGTCCTTCAGAATTTCCACAGTGCACAGTAACTTCCTAAAAATATGTGTCAATGGTTTATATATGTACTCGCTAACCTCCATAAGAACTTGAGGATAAAAGTTATCTGGTCCTGGTGACTGGTTTGATTTCAGCCTATTTAATCTGAGCAGTACTTCTCCGTATACAATTTACAAATCACTCTGTACCTCCTTAGTAGTTTGTTTTCCCCCACCAGGTTATCCACTTCCTGACATGTGAAGACCTCAGAAAGATGTGAATTTAGAGCATCTGCTATTTCTTTGTCTGCATTTTTCAATTCTCCTTTACTATTCCTGAAGCACTTCACCTCCTTCTTGACTGTTCTTTTACTATTAAAATACTGAAAGAATCTCTTTGGGTCATCTTTCACCTTATCTGCTATATTCCACTCTAACTTCCTTTTAGTCTCCCTAATATCGCTCTTAATGGTTGCCCTCATGTTTTCATACACATATCTTAAACTTATGCACTTTATACAGTTTTATCATTTGCAGCTTCTTTTTCAACTCTTTATTAACTTTATGTTTGAACACTACTGACTGACATTTTCAGATCTCTGAAAATCTCTTTCCTGTTTTATACAATTCAAGAATATGTAACTTTTTGGTTAGATCCTTTTTGGTGATTTCACTTATCATTATGATTTAAAATGGGCATACACAGTTATGCTTCCCCTGAGCACACTCCCTAAGGAAAGGAAAGCTTTCTGCATGATTATTTGTATTTTCCAAACAATGTTTCAAACATTCTACGAGAGTAAATAAACTTATGAGCACAACTGTATATTATGGTAATGTGACTAGTTGTTCATTGTTCATTCACCTCTACACCCCCAATTCTATCCTGATTATTACAAAATACTAAATCCAGACAGGCTTCACATCGCATTGGTGTTTTAACATACTGTGTTAAAAAATGGTTACTGCCTATGTCTAAAAACTCCTGCTCTGCTATTTGACTGTAATATCCCCCTGTGAACTTGCCTTTTTAATATTTCTAAAGAGATGTGCATTTAAATTATTATATGCATTGGGTGATCTATAAAACACTCCTAAAATAAGACCTGTTTCCCTAATGCCTTCCAGGCAAAGCCACATTCTGTTTGACAGTTTACTATATTAGGACTGTTATCTGCTTTGCCATAGCTACTGTTTAACATCATTTCCTGGATTTACTCTTTTGGGACTGTTTAAGATTATATTCTAGTTTTATAGTATTTGGACTGTATTGTCAATAGATATCTCATCTTTAACTTTTCTACACTGCTGCCGAGGGCTTGTTTTGTTTTGGATGTGCTCTGTCTCTAGGTATGTCACGAGGACTGGGACTTTGTGAAGCTTGGTCTAGCCTTATGTTTTTAGGGGGGGGAGAAAGAAAGCTATTTCTAATCTGTCATTGTAACCCTTACAATTGTAAGTGCCAACACAACAATAATCTTAATAGCAGTAACTCCTGACAAAATGGGAAATTAAGGTTAAAGCTATCTTATGTAGTAATGTACTACCTTAGTTAAAGACTACAAAATGTCAACAAAGGTTCACAAGCAATGTCTCTATGACCAAACAGTGAATTTTGTGAGCTGGAATGTCAATGGTCTCAATCACAAATTAAAGAGAAAGAAAGTAAAGTATTCTCTCACCTAACAGGTCTAAACAGCCACATAGTATTTTTCACAAAAGACCCACTTATTTAGCAAGGATCAGTTTCAGTTGAAAAGAGATTGGAGTGGCCAAATATTCCACACCAGTTATACAAAGAAAACTAGAGGTGTGAGAATTTTTACACATAGAACAATTTCGTTTGTAGTATCAGATGTAGTATCTGATTCTGAAGGGTAATATGTGATCGTCATGGATAATACAGTGCATCCGGAAAGTATTCACAGCGCATCATTTTTTCCACATTTTGTTATGTTACAGCCTTATTCCAAAATGGATTAAATTCATTTTTTTCCTCAGAATTATACGCACAACACCCCATAATGACAACGTGAAAAAAGTTTACTTGAGGTTTTTGCAAATATATTAAAAATAAAAGTACATAAGTACAAAAGCACATAAGTATTCACATCCTTTGCCATGAAGCTCAAAATTGAGCTCAGGTGCATCCTGTTTCCCCTGATCGTCCTTGAGATGTTTCTGCAGCTTAATTGAAGTCCACCTGTGGTAAATTCAGTTGATTGGGCATGATTTGGAAAGGCACACACCTGTTTATATAAGGTCCCACAGTTGACAGTTCATGTTAGAGCACAAACCAAGCATGAAGTCAAAGGAATTGTCTGTAGACCTCCGAGACAGGATTGTCTCGAGGCACAAATCTGGGAAAAGTTATAGAAAAATTTCTGCTGCTTTGAAGGTTCCAATGTGCACAGTGGCCTCCATTATCCGTAAGTGGAAGAAGCTCGAAACCACCAGGACTCTTCCTCCAGAGCCTCTTGACCTCAGACTGGGGTGACGGTTCATCTTTCAGTAGGACAACGCCCCTAAGCACACAGCCAAAATATCAAAGGAGTGGCTTTAGGACAACTCTGTGAATGTCCTTAACTAGCCCAGCCAGAGCCCAGATTTGAATCTGATTAAACATCTCTGGAGAGATCTTAAAATGACCGTGCACCGACGCTTCACATCCAACCTGATGGAGCTTGAGAGGTGCTGCAAAGAGGAATGGGCGAAACTGGCCAAGGATAGGTGTGCCAAGCTTGTGACATCATATTCAAAAAGACTTGAGGCTGTAATTGCTGTCAAAGGTGCATTGACAAAGTAATGAGCAAAGGCTGTGAATACTTATGTACATGTGATTTCTCAGTTTTTTTTATTTTTAATAAATTCGCAAAAAACTCAGGTAAACTTTTTTCACATTGTCATTATATCTTGCAAGTAAGACACTATTGTTATCTCCCCAACCATGCCCCTTTGATCATGGCCCACATATTCATCTTGCAGCTGGCATCTTAACCCACTTTTATTAGCTGATGAGTACTGTACACAGTTTATGTTCAAGCAAATTGATTTTTTTAGAGACAAATCCATCCACAGAGGTATCTGCAGGAATACTCTGGGAAACTCTGAAGGTAATTTTAAGAGGACAGATCATTTCATATCCCTCCCACAAAAATAAACTGGAAACCAAGAAGGTATCAGACTTAATTAGTGAAATTACCAGAATTGATCAAGAACACGCCAGTTTCCTAAATAAGGCACTTTAGGAAAACACAGACTTTACATTCAGAACTCAAAGAAATGGAACAAATCATTTCTAAATTGTGACATCATTACTATGAACAAGGAGAGAAGGCTAATAAGTTCTTAGCTCAACAAATCCACAAGGAGGAAGTTCGCAATGTAATACCAATAATTACCAACACAGACAAAAATCATGGACCATAAAAATATAATGCACACATTTAGAGACTACCATAAGTCCTTATATTCTACTCAGTTTAAAGAAGACAAGATACAATCTAATGCATTTTTAAGTGCATTATAGATACCATAGCTAGATACTTTCAGATATGCCTCTGACATTCTCAGAATTACTAGATGCTGTAAACTCACTTCAGAGTGGGAAAGCAGCTACTCTGCCGAATTTTATAAAAAATGTCCAATTAAGTTACCTCGCGTTTTATTAGCAACATTTATAGAATACAGAGACAATACAATTTTACCTCAAACTTTTTGCCAAGCATTACTTACCATTTTCCTAAGAAAATTTTAATTTAGTTTTGGCAAGTTTGACTTGTTTGTTGGGAATGTTACTTATTTTAATAAATTCATTAAAATAAAAAAAATTCTGTTTGACATAAACAGAAACCTCACCTCATTTTCTGTTCTGTCTATCCTTCCTAAACAACGTATATCGCTCTATGTTAATATTTGTCCACAATGTTAGTTACCCTGGTTTCTATTATTGTTATAATATCATAATTATGTTCCTCTACATATAATTTCAACAAACTTCTTTTTTTTTATACTCCTAGCATAAAGGCAAGCTATTTGTAATGTGTTACTCATTATTACATTTGTATTTAAACTTTGGGTTGGAAATTGGATTTTTATTTTTACACTACTGTTTGCTCCTTTGTGTACAGTTCTAAACATAACTTGACCTAAACTTCCTGTCCCCCCCATACCCTAGTTTAAATAATCCTAGACTAGCCTACTCATACACCTCCCCAACACACTGGTATTTTATTGGGATTAGCAGAATTCCACAAAATAAATAATAAAAGAGAAATCTTTTATTATTTATTTTGTGGGAGGTGCTTAACACAGATGTTTATTTTTGTGATTACATGTATACATTTTCATGATCATCTAGGAGACTGTCTCATCTACTATAATTGCCATAAAAATATGCTATGGCAACCTATTTATATTGCATCAATTTGTTTTTTGAACCATTGCTAGGTTTAAGGGAGTCAAAACTTTGAGGGCAGCATCAAAGGGAAGGTAGGAAAAATACCAGTCCATTGCAAAATACACTCAGCTTGCTTGTTTAGAAAAGATGGTCAACCTGATTGCATATTTGGGGGAAAAAATTACTGGACTCTCTGCAGGTAATCTATGTAAACACTGGTATAAAAGCACCACACAGATGGCGAGTAAACTATAAAAAAGCCTGTTTTCTCAACCAACAACTTTACATTATGACTTTACAATGTTTTCTAAAAATCACAAGCCCTTACCCTCTACTGGTTAACAGCCCCTCAACAACAGTGTTGCTCATTCATGTTACACACTTGTACTTCAGAAATTCATCAAATACCCTCTCTTTAATAAATCAAAAACTTGCTTTTTTATATTTACCTATATTCCTGAATTTAGTGTAAATGAAGCAAATGTATCTTTAATAGAAATTATAAATAGTTTACTTCATACTTACTGATCTCTCTGGTTTTTGTTGCCCATGACTGTGTTGCATCTGCACTTCCCAAAATGGAAGGCAGTAATCCAGAGCTATTTGTTGACATGCTCTTTTGATCAGCCTTCATGGTAGAATCTAAAGAAACAATAATGTCATCTGGAAGAGGAGTTAGACGACCAGCTGAAATGCCATGTCTCAAGGTCCGTGTCAGCTTCAGCCTACGAAATCTGTTGGACATTCTGTTCCACCAGGACTATAGACAGTTTGAGTAAATAAAAAAAAAAATTACAAAAAAACTTTACTTGATTACAATAATACTTATACATAACATTACAGATCTAGACATAGTAGGGCCATATCTTAAATCTTAACCAAATCAATAGGAAATATTGAAATCCTGTAGAATGTATATAAATCAGCTGCTATAAAGCAATACATAGTGGTGTGAAAGTTATTAATTCTGAGGAGTGTTTTCCTGAATTAAGACCTCTTCGATGTATTCGATAAAAACAGCACTATTTCCTTTTAAAAACCTGCTGGGGTGGTTTTGGATTGATTAGTGAGTTACAGGTAAGCAGTAAATGTATCTGAGGCTATTAACAAGTCAAAATTGTATCACTGACTTAGTAGAAGAGTACTCAGAAATTATCTTTATGAATTTTCATTGGAATATTCATTTCATTTAAATATAAATGACAGTGACTATTAAGTGTACTTAAAGTGTACTTTAGGATCATTTGCAAAACACATTTTCTTTAATTTTAAAAATGTATTCTGCAACTAGTGTATAATGTACATGTACTTACATTATACACATTACGATTTCTGCTTTCTTTAACAGCAAGAATACTTTGGATATACAGAACTCTAATAGCAATTCTTACGCTTTTAAAAATCAGAGACAAAAATATGACAAAATATTATCTCTTGGAGCCACTCCTAAATTGTGGATTATTTATTATATTTTATTTGATTTTTTACCTTGAGACCACCTTTATCATCAGGAGGAACAGGAACACTTAAGGATTGCTTGTTTTTGGAAGATCGCAAAGGAGTCTTCAGCTTCATTTTGTTCTTATCTTTGTCCAGTTGCATGCAAACGGAAGCCAGCAATCTTACAAGCTCTGTGTCTAGAATTTGAAACAAAATAATCAACTGAAACATCAATGTAAATTATCCATCCATTCATTATACAACCCAGTATATCCTAACTACAGGGTCACGGGTTTCTACTGTGTAAATTAGAAATACACAAATAAAAACAAACATGTTTATTCAGAATAGTGAATAGGGATAGGCAAATCTCTGGAGGACAATGTGGCTACAGCAAATCTGACAATCAATAGCTTTATTGTGCCTTTGATAAAACCTTTGACTTCAAGTGCTAATTTATTCTAATATTTGCTGCAAAACCAAAACAAGCAAGTAGTCCTGTTAAGTAAGAGGTTCATTCACAGAAGTAATTTAACTTTCAATTCACACACTATTTGGAATAGAGAACTACAGTATACGGTTTGTTGTCATTCTGGGTCTGAGCATTCCTACCTATGAGTCTGAAAAACTAAAAATATAAAACACAAGTAAAAACAAATGTACTAGAGTACATGAGAGTGAAGCACCATGATGAAATATGAATATAAGCTGATAACAATACATTTGGAATTGGAACATCTATATTTGTGAAATTTTTAACATTTATAACCTTGTCTTGAGTAAATATTTCCTGCCCAATTCCAGTCTTCCCATTTTCAACTGTTTCTGCTCCCCACCAAAAACAATTTAATGCCTCACAACAAGAAAGCTGGGATTCACATGCTGGGATTCAACCATGTGGAGAATGCATGTTAACTTTATGTCCATATGGATTAAATTAGCTATTGAGTGTTTGTGTCCCCATGTGTGAGTGTGTTCACCAGGCGGCGGACTAGTGCCAAGTCCAAGGTTTGTTCGTGTTGTTCTTGCCTTGCACCCTGTACTTGCTAGGGTTACGCTACAGTTTCTCCGCAACTCTGCCTAAGATAAAATGGGTTTGGATGAATAATGGATGGATAATCTTTGAAAGCAGAATTAGCAAATAAGAATTTATAGTTACACAAGTCTGAAATCAAACACAAGCATAATACATTTACTATAAGTGAAAGTAGCAACATCAGAGTTTGAGAATTTAAACTTCATATTTTCTACTAATTGAATGTTCCATCGTAGATAAGTGGTGCTCTTACGATAAAGGTGTATGAGGGTGTGAGATACAATAAACACAAAACAGTGCAAATGTCGCTTCGTAATAGTTCGGGTATTACCATGTGGTCACGTAGGCACAATACATAGAAAAGAAAGGCAGTGTGCTCCATGGTTACTCGCTCAGGTGGGCGTTAGCATATCATAAACTCTTGGACCAATAGCATGAGGTTTTCCGCATTCGACTTATACGATTGCTGTGGTGGGCTGCCACCCTGCCCTGGGTTTGTTCCTGCCTTCCACCCTGTGCTGGCTGGGATTGGCTCCAGCAGAACCCCATGACCCTGTGTTAGGATATAGCAGGCTGGATAATGACTGAGTGACTGATTTATATGATCAACATTATAAACTACCAGAAATTATACAATAAAATCAAGCCCTGACTTATCCACAGGAGAAAAACTAGCAAAATACCCGCGCTTCGCAGCGGAGAAGTAGTGTGTTAAAGAAGTAATGAAAAAGAAAAGGAAACATTTTAATAATAACGTAACATGATTGACGATGTAATTGTTTTGTCATTGTCATGAGTGTTGCTGGAATATATATATATATATATATATATATATATATATATATATATATATATATACACATACATACACATACACACACACATTGTGAACGGGACCCGGACACAGACAGGCGGACATGTTGTTTTCACCCACAAACATGTTTATTTACAATAATCCTATTTACAAAGTCCAAAAGTGCACACATACCCTAAGTCCCCAAAGTCCTGGCCAACACACAATGCCTCCACTCTTCAGGCCACCTCCACTCTCCTCTGCTTAGTCCTTCTTCCACCTGACTGCAGCCCCGAATGAAGGGAGGCGGCCCCTTTTATCCTCAAATGGATATGCTCCAGGTGCTCCCCGGCAATAACCCGTCGACACGCCCCTGTGTGGCAGAAGTGCCGGCTGTACTCCCGGAAGCATTCTGAGTGTCCCTGCTTCTCTTCCCCCCCAGCACTTCCTGATATGGCGGAAGTACTGAGGGGTCCAGGGTTCCCAAGGCATTGGGGCACCCCCTGGCGGTGACCACAAGCCCCTACAGGGTTGGGCTTCCATGCCCTCAACCCGTGGCCCCCAAAGCAACCAGGGTGGCGGCTGTGTAAATTAGCACGCACGCCCTCTTCCGGTCCTTCATGGCGTCCCAGCCGGGTCATCGCCCCTAGCACCTCTGACAATATATATATATATATATATATATATATATATATATATATATATATATATATATATATATATATATATATATCTCCTGCGTAGTCGGCAGGATTACAAGCCCGATAAAAAATGACCGAAGGGCAAGACCTCAACACGGTGCTGCAGGGAATGAATGCACAGATCCTGGCCCTGCAGCAAGCGCAAGCCAACACCACCCGGGAGTTGGTGGAGACGAAGGCCAAACTGGCGGAAGCCCGGAGGGTAAGGCCCGACCCGCCTCCTCCAACGCCCCCGCCTCTGGTACCCATGACGGAGGCGGACGATATAGAATCCTACCTGGGGATCTTTGAGAGGACGGCCACCCGGAACGAGTGGCAGCGGTCCGAGTGGGCGTCCATTCTGGCGCCCTATTTGAAGAGACCCGCGCAGCGGGCTTATTACGACCTCCCCGTCGGAGGCCGCAAGTTATGACCTCCTGAAACAGGAGATCCTGGCGCGCTACGGCATCACGCCGGGCCAGCAGGCGGCCGAATGGCGGAGCTGGCAGTTCGACCCAGAGTGGTTGGCAAATGCGCAGGCCTTCGACTTCTGGGGCAAAATGGGGCGCTGGTTACGGCCCGAAGGCCCCCAGGCCCGGAAGGTCGTAGAGCAGGTGGCTTGCGAGGGCCTGGTGAACGCTCTGCCCAGCTCTCTCGCCCAGCAGGTCCAGCGCCATCCTTTTAAGGATATTCCAGGGCTCCTGGAGTGTCAGCTGGCGGTCTACTAAGGCGGGGGGTCGGAAAGGCACGCTCGTGGGAACTGACAGGGACGGGCGGCCACCCCCAAGACCTCTCAACGCGCTGCAGAAGCGACCCAGAGACCAAGAGAAAAACCGGCCGCCTCGCACTGTTACAAGTGCGGCGAGGTCAGCCACCTTCTTCCTACCTGTCCTCTCAACACGGCAGTGGAGCCGATGGACAGCACCTGGGCGGCTGCCGAAAGGTACTGTACTCCGTCACACCCTCTGGCAAGTCCAAACACGGGAGTGGTGTTGTTGAATGGGCACTCGGTGGTGGCTTTGCTTGACTCTGGCAGCAACATTACCATTGTCGCTCGCCGTTACGTGTTATCGCGACAGTGGCTGGCACAGCACTTGCAGGTCACTTGTATACACGGGGAGATCAAGTCTTACCGCAGCGCCCGCTGTTACATCACCTGGAAGGGGCAAGTTTCCAACTTGACGGTTGCAGTGTTACCCAATCCCCCTATCCGGTAATTTTGGGGCAAGACTGGTCACACAGGAAAAGCGGTAAGACGAACACCGCTCCCGTTGCCTCGCTAGGTCTGGTTATGAAGGGGCGAGACGCCCTTCCCACGGTCTCCACGCCATGCTCTGAGGCAAGCCAAAATGGCGCAGGCACATCGGGCGAGGTTTCTCAGGCGACGGACTCTGACCCGGAAGCATCCGCCGGAGAAGGGACGAGCCAGGGAACCCTTCCCCCAAACCGCTCACAAGACCCTTAAGCAATTTGGACCACCAGTTTCGGTCCACGCCTGCCTCGTTTAAAAGGGAGCAGTGGAATGACGATTCCCTGCGGTTTGCCCGGAATGCGATTGTTCTTCCAGACAGCTCACAAGCTGACGGTTCCATGCCACGCGAGCCCATCTTTGTACTGGAGAATGATCTGTTGTATCGGGTCGCATCCCACGAGGGGGAGGTGCGGAAACTGTTGTTAGTGCCGAGTACCTTTTGGTGGGAGGTATGCGAACTGGCTCACGCCCACCTCCTAAGCGCCCACCTTGGGGCCGAGAAGACACTGGAGAGAATCAAGCTCCGCTTTTACTGGCCCGGGATCAACGAGGAGGTCCGGCGTATCTGTCAATCCTGTCCGGAGTGCCAGACTCGCCAGATTCCTAGGAAGGACCGTGCTCCTCTCGTCCCGATTCCCCTGATAGACATCCCTTTTGACCGAATAGGGGTAGACCTGGTAGGCCCCCTGGAACCCTCAAACCGTGGTCACAAGTACATATTGGTCATGGTAGACTATGCAACCTGATACCCAGAGGCGGTTCCCCTGCGCTCTGCTAATACAAAAAGAGTCGCACGGGAATTAGTCCACCTATTTTCAAGAGTGGGGATCCCCAAGGAAGTCCTCACGGACCAGGGTACTCCTTTCACCACAGATACGTTCAAGGAGGTTGCCAAATTACTGCAAATAAAGCACCTGAAGACGTCTGTATACCACCCCCAAACAGACGGGCTGGTAGAATGTTTTAACCAGACGCTTAAACAGATGCTTCGCAAGGTGGTCAGCGCCATGGCAGGAATTGGGACCAGCTCCTGCCGCTCGTGCTTTTTGCCTACCGGGAGGTGCCCCAGGCCTCTACGGGCTTCTCTCCTTTTGAGCTATTGTACGGGCGACAACCCCGGGGACTTTTGGATATACTAAAAGAGGGCTGGGAGGCTGAGGCCCTTCCCTCCTCCAATATATTGGAGTATGTGGTGCAACTGCGCGAGAGGCTCACTAAAATCAGGCCCATCCTAAAGGATCACGTGACCCGTGCGCAAGCAGCGCAGGCCCGATGTTACAACCGCAACTCCATCCTCCGGGAGTTCCGCCCGGGGGATCGAGTAATGGTACTCGTCCCTACCTCCCATTCAAAGCTACTAGCTCATTGGCAAGGGCCATACGAGGTTAAGGAACGAAAGGGGCTCATTGACTATTTAGTTAAGAAACCGAATCATCGACCGAGCGAGTGGATCTACCAAGTTAATTTATTAAAACCTTGGAAGGACCGGGAGGAGTCTCCCGACACTAGTAGATCCCTCTCCCTGTTCGCTAGCACATTTGCCCTTAACCTCGGCGACGAGCTAATACTAATACAGCGGCAGGAGATAACCCAGACTATCCACGCCATCCCCGATGTAGTGAGCGAGGCACCAGGCCGGACCTCGCCGATTGCGCACGACATAGTCACGGACCCCAGAGTAGTCGTCCGGGAGAGGCCCTATAGACTCCCGGAGGCAAAATGCGCCGAAGTGGAACTGGAGGTGCAGCTGATGTTGGATATGGACATTATAGAGGAAAGCCATAGTCCTTGGTCCAGTCCTATCGTCCTCGGTTCCAAGCCGGATGGCTCCTGGAGATTCTGCAACGACTTTAGACGTCTAAACCAGGTCTCCAAGTTCGACGCCTACCCGATGCCCCGCATTGACGACCTGCTCGAGCGGCTGGGTGCGGCTCGATACTTGACTACCCTTGACATGACAAAAGGGTATTGGCAAATTCCTTTAACGGTATCTGCAAAAGAGAAAATGGCCTTTAACACCCCTAGCGGACATTGGCAATACAAGGTCCTCCCATTTGGGCTTCACGGGGCCCCAGCGACATTCCAGCGTCTGGTGGATAGAGTGCTGAAGCCCCACCAGTCCTATAGTGCCGCCTACCTGGATGACGTCGTCATCTATTCCGGCACCTGGAAGGAACATCTATTGCAGGTCTCTGCTGTCCTCGTGACACTGGCAAAGGCCGCATTAACCCCCGTAAATGTTTCTTTGGCTTGAAGGAGGCCAAGTATTTCGGCTACCTGGTGGGGCGTGGACAGGTGAGACCCCAATGCTCCAAAGTTAAAGACATCCTGGAATGGCCCCGTCCGAATACCAAGAGACAGGTGCAGGCTTTCTTGGGGCTGGCAGGGTACTACCGCTGGTTCGTACCCCGTTTCTCCGAAAGGGCAGCACCCTTGACTAACCTAACAAAGAAAGGCGCCCCCTTACAAGTGGTATGGAACAACATGGCAGAACACGCATTCAATGACCTTAAAAGGGCCCTAACGTTGGCACCTGTATTAAGGACCCCTGATTTTGGGTTGCCTTTTATCCTCCAGAATGATGCTTCGGACACCGGCCTGGGCGCCGTGTTGAGCCAAAGTGTCGAAGGTGTCGAACACCCTGTAATGTACCTGAGCCGGAAACTGCTGGACCGAGAGAGCCGGTACGCGGCGGTGGAGAGTGAAGCTCTGGCCATTAAGTGGGCCGTGACTTATCTCCGGTATTAGCTGTTGGGTCGTGAATTCACTCTGGTGACTGATCATGCTGCGCTTCAGTGGATGTCCCTACACAAAGAGTCGAATCCGCGGGTCACCAGGTGCTTTCTGGACTTGCAGCCCTATAAGTTTGCGGTCACTTATCGCCGCCGCGGCCTTCATGCCAACGCCGATGCCCTCTCTCGCATCCACGACCTCTCGGTTAGGTCCGCCCGACCTGGAGGTCTTGGGCTAAGGGGGGAGTCGTGTCACGCATGCGAGAGTAGGAGGCCGCAGATGGACCTTGCACCGCTTCGAAAGACGTTCGCCGGTAGGGAGTGGCGGGGTACTAACCTTTCTCCTTTATCTTCCAGGAAAAAAAGACGCTTCGCCATTGTAACCTTCCCGCAGGACGTCCACTTCTGCCCTTCCTCCGCCATCTTCCGTGACGTCAGCAGTCCCATCGTCCCTCACGGTTCCTTCCCAGCATTCCTCCACTTCCGGCTCCTCCCCTATAAAATGGCCGCCGACGCCTCTTTGACCTTTTGTTTGTTTATTGTGGAGTGTCCGCAATATACGGGCCGGAAAAACCCCAACCCTTTATACTGTCTGTGCTTTTACAATATATATATATATATATATATATATATATATATATATATATATATATATATATATATATATATATACATACATATATACATACATAGGAACCTCGGTTCACTAACGCCCCGGTTCACGCACAACTCGGTTCACGCACCAAAAGATCGCCAAACTTTTGCCTCGTTCACAACCACACACTCGGTATACGAACAAGCCAGGTTCCCTTGCCTGCCTGCAAGCTGAGCTGAAAGAGAGAGAGAGAGAGAAAGGGCGAGCAGCACGCGCCTGCTAGGGAGGTGGAGGAGGAGATTGCTTCACGGTTTGCTGAACAAGCCAGTTTCTTGCCCCTCAGTTGAGAGAGAGAGAAAGGGCGAAGCGAGCACGCCTGCTGGGAAGGGGAGGAGGAGATTGCTGCACGTGTTTGCCTGCCTATCTGTAGGCTGTAGTGCAAGTGCTTAAAACATCCCCTCCCCACAGGCAGCCTGAGAGAGAAAGAGAGCTGCCATGCTTTTCATTTAAGCAAAGCCGCCCTTGTTCATTGTTTTCAATAAGACGTGCACTCTCTTTGTGCTCTACAGTATTTCGTGTGCTTTTGCAGTTAACTATGGCTTCTAAGCAAGTGGAGAGTTGTCAGAAGAAAGTTTTGAAGAAAATTGAAATCAAGTAAAGAAAGAAATTACAAAAGGTGGAAAAATGTTTACCAGTTTACTCATTTACCAATCGGAGAACCCTCGTGCTTTCAAGCAGCATAATGTAAACAAAGCCAGACTGCCAGTAATGTGGAGGGTCACAAGAACGCTCTTTTGGAATGGCTGCATGAGGCTTTCACTCCCACCAGCTAAACAGCTAAAAGCACCAGAAACCCAAGAAATCACAAGAGAGAAAACACCTGAAGGAAAACACTTCATGCCAGAACTCGTTTCATGCAAGGTTAGTTTTCTTGGTGGTTTTGTATTACGGATTTTTCAAAAGTAATTTTTAGTTCATAATGCATTTGTTGCAATGTTATTTTTCTCTTTTTCAAATGTTCGCTTTTTCCTTGTGCTTAAAACTCATGAAAGGTTTACAGATGGAGTTTTTCATAGCGCATTAGGTGCGATGTTACATTTCTCTTTTCAAATGTTCGCTTTTTTCCTTGTGCTTAAAACTCATTAAAAAATGTTTACATGGAGGACTTCATCGTGTGATTTGTTGCAATGTTACTTTTTGGTTGCTTTTGAGTTGGTTTTTAAAATGAAGTTCGGATTTGTGCGATGTTTTTTTTTTCTGCTGTGCTGAAAACTCATTTTAAAAACATTGTTTACAGCGATCAGGTTTTAGGTTTAATAGCGTGATCTCCTGCAATCTCACTTTTTTGTTTGCTTGTGAGTTGGTTTTTGCAAGCGCTTTGGATTTTTTTTTCTGCTGTGCTTAAAAGTCATTTTAAAAAATGCTGGCAGATGCACGTGCTACAGAGAGATTAGAGAGCCGGGCAGCTGACAGGGAAGGGATTGGGGGGGATAGGTGTGTGTGTGTGTGTGTGTTTGTGCTGGTTCCATATAGGAATCGGTTCACGCACTCACAATTCGCTCCAGAACTTTGGTCGCGGAACCGAGTTGGTCGAACTCAAGCAGTTTTCCCCATAGGATTGTATGTAAATACAATTAATCCATTCCAGACCGCATAAACTGTATGTAAATATGTAAAATATGTAAAGATTAAGCACAAATATAGTTAATTACACCATAGAATCCACAGTGTAATAGTAAACTAATGTAAAACATTGAATAACACTGACACAAAACCCAGGCTCCCTGATCAGCTACACTCTCTCTGTAGCACACACACCACCAAAGCCCCTCCTCCCTCCCTGCCTGCCTGCCTCCCTCCCTCCCTCAGCTACAGGAGCAGGCTGGCTCACGCGCTTCTCTCTCTGTGTAGCGCGAGCGCACACACACGCGCACACACACACACACACACACACACACCTATCCTCCCCCCATCCCTTCCCCTGTCAGCTGCCCGTGCTCTCTCTGTGCTTGCGCTAGTGCTCTCTAATCTCTCTGTAGCACGTGTCACAAGCAGCATTTTTTAAAATGAGTTTTAAGCACAGCAAAAAAAGGAACAATTCCGAAGCGCTTGCAAAAAACAACTCACAAGCAAACAAAAGTGAGATTGCAGGAGATCGCGCTATTAAACCTAAAGCCTGATCGCTGTAAACAATGTTTTTAAAATGAGTTTTAAGCACAGCAGAAAAAACATCGCGACAACCAACTTCATTTAAAACCAACTCGCAAGCAACCAAAAAGTAACATTGCAACAAATCACACGATGAAGTCCTCCATGTAAACAATTTTAATGAGTTTTAAGCACAAGGAAAAAGCTAACATTTGAAAAAGAGAAATGTAACATCGCACCTAATCGCGCTATGAAAAACTCCATCTGTAAACCTTTCATGAGTTTTAAACACAAGGTAAAAAGCCAACATTTGAAAAAAGAGAAAAATAACATTGCAACAAATCGCATTATGAACTAAAAAAATTACTTTTGAAAAATCCGTAATACAAAACCACCAAGAAAACTAACCTTGCATGAAACGAGTTCTGGCATGAAGTGTTTTCCTTCAGGTGTTTTCTCTTGTGATTTCTTGGGTTTCTGGTGCTTTTAGCGGTTTAGCTGGTGGGAGTGAAAGCCTCATGCAGCCATTCCAAAAAGAACGTTCTTGTGACCCTCCACATTACTGTCAGTCTGGCTTTGTTTACATTATGCTGCTTGAAAGCACGAGGGTTCTCCGATTGGTAAATGAGTAAACTGGTAAACATTTTTTCCACCTTTTGTAATTTCTTTCTTTACTTCGATTTCAATTTTCTTCAAAACTTTCTTCTGACAACTCTCCACTTGCTTAGAAGCCATAGTTAACTGCAAAAGCACACGAAATACTGTAGAGCACAAAGAGAGTGCGCCTTATTGAAAACAATGAACAAGGAGCGGCTTTGCTTAAATGAAAAAGCATGGCAGCTCTCTCTTCTCTCTCAGGCTGCCTGTGGGGAGGGGATGTTTTCGCTTGCACTACAGCCTACAGATAGGCAGGCAAACACGTGCAGCAATCTCCTCCTTCCCCTTCCCAGCAGGCAAGTTCTCGCTCGCCCTTTTCTCTCTCTCTCTCTCTCTCTCTCAACTGAGGACGCAAGGGAAACTGGCTTGTTAAGCAAACACGTCAGCAATCTCCTCCTCCCCCTTCCCAGCAGGCACGTGCTAGCTCGCCCTTTCTCTCTCTCTCTTTCAGCTCAGCTTGCAGGCAGGCAAGGGAACCTGGCTTGTTCAGATACCGAGTGTGTGGTTGTGAACCGAGGCAAAAGTTTGGCGATCTTTTGGTCGTGAACCGAGTTGTAATGAACTGAACGCTCGAACCGAGGTTACACTGTATATGTGTATATATATATATATATATATATATATATATATATATATATATATATATATATATATATATGTATATATATATATATATATATATATATATATATATATATATATATAGGGATATAAATTAAATTCATTTTTTCCTCAGAATTCTACAAACAACACCCCATAATGACAACGTGAGAAAAGTTTACTTGAGGTTTTTGCAAATATATTAAAAATAAAAAAATTGAGAAAGCACATGTACATAAGTATTCACAGCCTTTGCCATGAAGCTCAAAATTGAGCTCTGGTGTATCCTGTTTCCCCTGCTCATCATTGAGCCGTTTCTGCAGCTTAATTGGAGTCCACCTGTGGTAAATTCAGTTGATTGGACATGATTTGGAAAGACACACACCTAAGGTCCCACAGTTGACAGTTCATTTCAGAGCACAAACCAAGTATGAAGTCAAAGGAATTGTCTGTAGACCTCTGAGACAGGATTGTCTGAGGCACAAATCTGGGGAGGGTTACAGAAAAATTTCTGCTGCTTTGAAGGTCCCAATGAGCACAGTGGCATCCATCATCCGTAAGTGGAAGAAGTTTGAAACCACCAGGACTCTTCCTAGAGCTGGCCGGCCATCTAAACTGAGTGATTGGGGGAGAAGAGCCTTAGTCAGGGAGGTGACCAAGAACCCGATGGTCACTCTGTCAGAGCTCCAGAGGTCCACTGTGGAGAGAGGAGAACCGTCCAGAAGGACAACCATCTCTGCAGCAATCCACCAATTAGGCCTGTAGGTAGAGTGGCCAGACGGAAGCCACTCCTTAGTAAAAGGCACATGGCAGCCCGTCTGGAGTTTGCCAAAAGGCACCTGAAGGACTTTCAGACCATGAGAAACAAAATTCTCTGGTCTGATGAGACAAAGACACTTTGGTGTGAATGCCAGGCGTCACGTTTGGAGGAAACCAGGCACCGCTCATCACCAGGCCAATACCATCCCTACAGTGCAGCATGGTGGTGGCAGCATCATGCTGTGGGTATGTTTTTCATTGGCAGGAACTGGAAGACTAGTCAGGATAAAGGGAAAGATGACTGCAGCAATGTACAGAGACATCCTGGATGAAAACCTGCTCCAGAGTGCTGTTGACCTTAGACTGGGGTGACAGTTCATCTTTCAGCAGGACAACGACCCTAAGCACAAAGCCAAGATATCAAAGGAGTGGCTTCAGGACAACTCTGTGAATGTCCTTGAGTGGCCCAGCCAGAGCCCAGACTTGAATCCGATTGAACATCTCTGGAAAGATCTAAAAATGGCTGTGCACCAACGCTTCCCATCCAACCTGATGGAGCTTGAGAGGTGCTGCAAAGAGGAATGGGCGAAACTGGCCAAGGATAGGTGTGTCAAGCTTGTGGCATCATATTCAAAAAGACTTGAGGCTGTAATTGCTGCCAAAGGTGTATCGACAAGTATCGAGCAAAGGTTGTGAATACTTATGTACATGTGATTTCTCAGTTTTTTTATTTTGAATAAATTTGCAAAAACCTCAAGTAAACTTTTTTCACATTGTCATTATGGGGTGTTGTGTGTAGAATTCTGAGGAAAAATGAATTTAACCCATTTTGGAATAAGGCTGTAACATAACAAAATGTGGAAAAAGTGATGCGCTGTGAATACTTTCCGGATGCACTGTATATGGGTGGGTATATATATATATATATATATATATATTAGCAAATACCAAGCGCTTCGCAGCTAAGTACTGCATTAAAATTTTATTAAGAAGAAAAGTAAACCTTTTTAACTTTGGGAAAATATGCCAATAATTATTTGTTAAGGATCTCTTTGTATACCATGTTGTCACTTCAGCTCTCCGGTTGTAATATGACCAAGCTGTGCGCTGAGCTTATTCTTAAGGATGCAACATACAGTTGGCCATGTGAACAGTAATCTTGTCTCAAATCTCACAGCTTAGATTGCTGCTGTCATAATCGGTTTGAGTTTCATGGTTTGTTTCAATTACGACAGTATTTGCAGGATTTGTTGTGTTGAAGTGAGATTTGGTATCTGTCAAGCGCCAGAGCACACAACCGTTTCATCGATAAAATCACATCGAGCTTTTGAGAGTTTAAACATTCATAAACATCAAAGTGTCCACTACTGAAATCGCCACCTGTGAATCTAAGATGTTTAAGAGGCATTGGCAGTTGACTAAAGGTGTAAAATATTTGGCCATTTCGTACACTTGAAAGCAACAACCGAACAATTCAGTGGCAGGCATCAACTCACATGCAAAACCATAGGTGAAGGGCTTAAGCATTTTACTCTTATAGTGCTCCTGTGTAGTATAATTATCTCCTGTACCGTCATCAGTCCACACCGTAAACCTGTCCCAGTCATTCAATACATAAGACAAAATGTTCCTCCGGATATCGAGAGTGAGCCTGAAATGGCTGTGCAATATGATCATCTCGATAGACATGGTAATGGGGGTTGGAATGATAAAGGAAATGGGTACCTGAGCAATGTAAAGTAAGTGTAAAATACCTACACAATAACTATAATTGTAATAAACAAACAATAAAACAGCGGAGAAGCCGTGGATTAAACAAAAAGGCTGTAGTTATCAGTAGGGAGACGTGAATCCCGTTGAGAAGCAAGGAAGGGAATGTAGAGACCGGAGCGACGGACGGTCTTATATAGGCAGGCAGCCAACAACGTGGGAGGCGTTGGGATGGGGACCCAATGCGCCTCACCACGACCGAGCTGCAGGCTATGGACGTATATATGTACGTAAGTAGGATTCAGTTAGCGTTGGGAACCCGTGTACCAAATTTCTTGAAGATGGGCCCATAAGTAACAAAGACTGTTGAAAAGTTCAATATGGCAGCCAACAGTGACATCATACCACCGAAATAAGTACGCACATGGTTTTGGTTAGCGCAGGGAAGCCGCCTACCAAATTTTGTGAAGATGGGGCCATAAATAAGAAAGTTCAACATGGCGTACGTTGTTGACCGTTATGGCCATTACGCGTAGAATTTCGAAATGAAACCTGCTAAACTTTTGTAAGTAAGCTGTAAGGAATGAGCCTGCCAAATTTCAGCCTTCTACCTACACGGGAAGTTGGAGAATTAGTGACGTTAGAAAGTTCAATATGGCGGCCGACAGTAGTGTCATACCAATGAAATAAGTACAGACATCGGTTTCCGTTAAAAGTTCAATATGGCGGCCGACAGTGGCATCATACCACCGAAATAAGTACCAAATTTCAGCCTTCTACCTACACGGGAAGTTTGAGAATTAGTGATGTTGGAAAGTTCAATATGGCGGCTGACAGTGGCGGCATACCACCGAAATAAGTATGTACATTGGTTTCGGTTAGTGCAGGGAAGCCGCCTACCAAATTTCGTGAAGATGGGGCCATGAATAAGAAACTTCAATATGGCGGACGTTGTTGACCGTTATGACCATTACGCGTAGAATTTCAAAATGAAACCTGCTTAACTTTTGTAAGTAAGCTGTAAGGAATGGGCCTGACAAATTTCAGCCTTCTACCTACACGGGAAGTTGGAGAATTAGTGACGTTTTGGAAAATTCAATATGGCGGTCGACAGTGGCGTCATACCACCGAATTAAGTATGTATATCGGTTTTGGTTAGTGCAGGGAAGCCATCTACCGAATTTCGTGAAGATGGGGTCAGCCTTCTACCTACACAGGAAGTTTGAAAATTGGTGATGTTGGAAAGTTCAATATGGCAGCCGACAGCGGCGTCATACCATCGAAATAAGTAAGTACAGCGGTTTCAGTTAGTGCAGGGAAGCCACCTACCAAATTTCGTGAAGATGGGGCCATAAATAAGAAAGTTCAACATATGGACGTTTCACCATTATCGACCGTTATGACCGTTACGTGTAGAATTTCGAAATGAAACCTGCTTAACTTTTGTAAGTATGCTGTAAGGAATAAGCCTGCCAAATTTCAGCTTTCTACCTACATGTGAAGTTGGAGAATTAGTGATGAGTCAGTGAGTGAGTGAGTGAGTGAGTGAGGGCTTTGCCTTTTATTATTATAGATATATGCATATGCATACTTATGCATATGTGTGTGTGTGTATATATATATATATATATATATTAGGGGTGGGACTCGACTAAAAAAATTAATCTAATTAATTAGAGGCTTTGAAATTAATTAATCTTGATTAATCGTATGTAATCACACAAGAAAATTGGCCCCAAAGCACAAATGTTTTTAATTTAAAAGGGTTTTAGTGGGTGACAGAATCAAATAATAGACATGGACATGGATATTGTAAACTCAAGCTCTTTAAATTTCTGAAAAAAAAAAATGCATGTAAACTGCATTTCAATTCAAAACAGAAACAAAAATCTCATTCCTGGCTAAAATTGGGCAGACTTAAAAATTAAGTGGTATTTTAAGTACATTTTCAGAATGGTATTATCTTTAAATAATAATAACAAAAATTTCCAACATAAAGTGCAGGTTTTCTTCTTAAAAAAATAAGGCAGACACATAAAAGGTAATTTGACCAGCTTCACCTTTAAACTCTGAGTAACCTTAGCCAAAATTATTTTGTACATTAGGCTAAAACAGTGTGATCATTGAACATTTTGTAGTTAGATGTAATTAGAATTACTAACGGTCACGGAAGTCCAATAATCCCCAGTAAGAGTCACAAAGTCTGCTTTCTGTAATGCATCAACGTTTGCTTGCTTTTCAGTGTCATAAAGCTGTTGAATTTTACTTGAAATAGTCTTTCGGCACGGCAGTTGGAAAGTTGGATCACCTGACGCTAACTGTAGCACATTTTCTAACCCCCTATCTTCCATCACTGTTAGTGGTCTACAGTCCAAAGCAATCCATTTTGCAAGAGAATTTGTAAGTTTGACCGATGTTGACTTACTAATTTTGGTCCTGAAGCCTGGCATTTCATCAGGTTTTGGCTGCTGAGACATTTTGTTGGTACTCGAACTCGCACTGCTAGTGCTAACAGCATACACAGTTTCTGTGCTCGCTGTAACATGTTTTGCATTTAGATGGCAACGTAAGGTTGAAGTGCTTCGGCGGTATGCTGCTAACTCCTTTTTGCACAGTTTACACAAAACCACGCTTTTATCAAGGCTTCCGTCGGGTAGTCTTTTGAAATGAAATTTGCCTCTGATCAGTCCTAGCAACGCGCTTTCTTCTGACTCTTACATTTTTGTAGCTCTGATGTGTGCATTAATGTAATCGATGTACCAGGAAATTATGCATTGACAAAAGTTTCCCTTTGCTTGGAATGCAAAGTGTGATTAAACGTAACATTATTGTCAATGAAATAGTTTTGTGACCGTTATGAGTGTTGCTGTGATCAAGGATTTGATTATCATTATTTCTTTCAATCAGGTTTGTATTTGGAGGAGGTGTTGTGTTCAAGTTATATTCCGTGTTTGTCAACCATTGTAAAGATAACAGGTTTCATTCATCGAAGTGTTCACCACCCAAATCGGTACTCATGAATGTAAGATGTTCAACAGGCATTCCCGGTATTAAGTTGTGGATTTGCCTGCGAAAATTTAGTGGTAGCGTGTGTATGAACTTAATTTAATCTTTTCCAGTCCTGCAAAGTCAGTTGACATGAGCTGCTCGGAGTACATGCATCGAAGCTTCTCAGTTGTGCTCCTGCTATCCCGTGCTGTCCACGGCTTTATTTAATGTTAGCTAAGACCTGGCACTTAAAAGTTTCTTGCTACATCAATTTTAACTCCGTTACAAAGTGATCCAAAGTCTCGTTTATACCTTGTGTCTTCTCATTAAACTTGTATCTCGCGAATACTGTATTCGTCGTAGGTATGACAAACGGCAGCGGGAGCGTGTCTATAAACTTAATTTAAACTTACGGTTCGCACCGTGTTTTGTTTCCTCAGTAACTGCACTTATGCTTGTATGCGTCACTCGCTTCATAATCTTTTGCTGCCTTCTCAATTGTGAAATGCATTTTTTGTTCAGCGCTCTTTGGAGCTCATCCTTGTTCTCTACGTATTTACGTACGCGTATTTGCGTAGGTCCAGAGAAGAGCGACTAGGCTGATTCCAGGTCTACAGGGGTTGAATTATGAGGAAAGATTAAAAGAGCTGAGCCTTTACAGTTTAAGCAAAAGAAGATTAAGAGGTGACATGATTGAAGTGTTTAAAATTATGAAGGGAATTAGTACAGTGGATCGAGACTTGTATTTTAAAATGAGCTCATCAAGAACATGGGGACACAGTTGGAAACTTGTTAAGGGTAAATTTCGCACAAACATTAGGAAGTTTTTCTTAACACAAAGAACGATAGACACTTGGAATAAGCTACCAAGTAATGTGGTAGACAGTAACACGTTAGGGACTTTCAAAACTCGACTTGATGTTTTCTTGGAGGAAACAATTGGATAGGACTGGCGAGCTTTGTTGGGCTGAATGGCCTGTTCTCGTCTAGATTGTTCTAATGTAAGAGGCGTGATGATTTGACGCGTAACTCCACCTCCCACGGCCATCGACCTGCAGTCTATTACAGTATATTGACGAAAATAGGTTCCAGTTATGACCATTACGCGTAGAATTTCGAAATGAAACCTGCCCAACTTTTGTAAGTAAGCTGTAAGGAATTAGCCTGCCAAATTTCAGCCTTTTACCTACACGGGAAGTTGGAGAATTAGTGATGAGTGAGTGAGTGAGGGCTTTGCCTTTTATTAGTATACATATATTGAAATAGTTTTACTGTCAAATAATGCAAAGAGTACGCGACACATGTTTTGCCCTAATTCTGGGCTCATCAGGCATACACACTCACTGCACTCCCTCTCGGGAATCGAACTTCGGACGACAGTGCTAGAGTCGAAGCCTTTTGCAGTGCGCCATGGCGTGTGGTTCGTTTATTTGACAGTATGTAGATCAAGGTATATTTTATATACTATCAGAATACCCGTGCTTCGCAGCGGAGACGTAGTGTGTTAAAGAAGTTATGAAAAAGAAAAGGAAAAATTTTAAAAATAACGTAACATGATTGTTAATGTAATTGTTTTGTCATTGTCATGAGTGTTGCTGTCATCAAGGATTTGATTATCATTATTTCTTTCAATCAGGTTCGTATTTGTAGGATGTGTTGTGTTCAAGTTACATTCCGTGTTTGTCAATCATTGTATAGATAACAGGTTTCATTCATCGATTCGTTTGTTACTGCATCAATAAACAGCTCGTCTTCCTCTTTATCTGAGACGTGACACACTGCATGCACGGGTTTTTTTTACACTGTCTTCCTTTAGCGGGACATTGACTTTATCCACCGTGTGCTTTTTTTCAGCAGTAGCTGCACTTATGAATATGCTTGTATGTGTCACACGCTTCAGATTTTTTTGCTGCCTTCTTAATTGTGTAATTCGGTTTTTGTTCAGCACTCTTTGGAACTGTTGCTTTTTGTCTGTGTACTGCATCAGTTCATGTGAGCCGCTCGGTGTACATGCATCGAAGGTTGCCAGCTCTGCTTGTGCCATCTCATGCGATGTCCATGGTTTTATTTAATGTTAGCTAAGACCCGGCACTTAAATGTTTCTCTCGCAGTTTCGCTGAGTTTGTGCCAAACACCACCCTGACCATCTCATCTTCGTCTGCATAAGCACAGTCCTTCACCCGTGAATATTTATCGGCAGTGTTTCTATTGGATTGCCGCTGACAGAAGGCCTTATATGGGCAGGCACTAAATTATGTGGGAGGCGGAGTTACGAGCAGAAGTCTATTACAGTATATGGACGAAAAAATAGGTTCAAGTTATGCATTACGCATAGAATTTCAAAATGAAACCTGCCCAACTTTTGTAAGTAAACTGTGAAGGAATGAGCCTGCCAAATTTCAGCCTTCTACCTACACGGGAAGTTGGAGAATTAGTGATGAGTCAGTCAGTTAGTCAGTGAGGGCTTTGCCTTTTATTAGTATAGATATATATACAGTATATGGCACTATACGGTATAGACAGATGTATATCTATTGAACTAAATTAATTTGTTAATATCCTTTAAAATGTATTACACAGTATATAAATTTGCATTTACATTTGTGTTTACTTATTTGGTTAATGATTATATCAAAGAAGACTTAAATTAGAACATTAGAACAATCGAGACAAAAACAGGCTATTCAGCCCAACAACGTTCACCACTTAAGCCATTTAATTATTAAATAATTCATTATTAATTAATTCATTATTAATTATCCACTTAATTCTTCTAAAAAAAACATCAAGTCTAGTTTTGAAAGTTCCCCAAAGTCTTACTGTCTACCACACTACTTGGTAGCTTATTCCAAGTGTCTATGGTTCTCTGTGTAAACAAAAACGTCCTAATGTGTCCCCGTGTTCTTGATGAACTCATTTTAAAATAACAGTTTCGATCCACTGTACTAATTCCCTACATAATTTTAAACAATCATGTTACCTCTTAATCTTCTTTTGCTTAAACTGAAAAGGCTCAGCTTTTTTGATCTTTCTTCATAATTCATCCCTTTTTAGCCCTGGAATGAGCCTAGTCACTGTTCTCTGGACTTTTTCTAGCCCTGCTATGTCTGTTTTGTAACCCTGAGACCAAAATAAGCACACAGCACTCAAGATGAGGCCTCCCTCTCCAGTGCATTATAAACCTTGAGCATAACCTCTGCACATCATGCTATATAACCTAACATTCTTTTAACCTTCTTAATCACTTCTGAACAGTGTCTGGAGGTTGACGGCGTAGAGTCCACTATGTCTCCTAAATCCTTCTCAATAAGGTGTACTCTCGATTTTCAGAACTCCCATTGTGTATTCAAACCTAATATTTTTCTTCGGTTTTAACACATTGACAGTAACATGCAAATTGAATAATTTATTTTTCATCGGTAATATTCTTGAATAAAAGCACACTTGCTTTGTTATACCTTTTGTGAAAGTGTTTATTTGATATTTGGACTTCAGCCTTCACACATTATACACTTCATGTCAGCATTTTGTCATTATTACTATAACATTAAAAAAGCTTCTGTTTTAGTTATATGGTAAACATTTCTTGCCTCACAATTCTTGCCATCCTACATTTACACAGTTCATTGTAAACACAGAACACACATGAAATACATGTATTCCAAATAACGATATACAGTAATCCCTTGCTATATCGCGATTTGACTTTCGCGGTTTTACTCTATCGCGGATTTTAAATGTAAGCACATCTAAATATATATCATGGATTTTTTCGCTGGTTCGCGCTTTCTGGACAATGGGTCTTTTAATTTAGGTTACATGCTTCCTCAGTTTGATTGCCCAGTTGATTTCATACAAGGGATGGTATTGGCGGTTGGCTTAGAAACTACCCAATCAGAGCATGTATTACATATTAACTAAAACTCCTCAATGCTATAAGATATGCTTCCCACGTGGCGCTTGTTTGCTTCTCTCTATCTTTCTCACTCTCTCTGCCTGACGGAGGGGGTGTGAGCAGAGGGGCTGTTTGCACAGAGGACACGGACGCTCTTCTACAAAATGCCGCGGTGCTTCTGTATACTTAAAAGCATGTATTGATTTTTTGATTGTTTGCTTTTCTTTGCGAGCGCTCTCTCTGACGTTTTCTGCTCCTGACGGTGCTCCTTTAAAGATAAGATATATTTGCTTTCTTTTAATTGTGAGAAGGAACTGTCATCTCTGTCTTGTAATGGAGCACAGTTTAAACGTTTGACTAAAGGGTGTTATTTCATGTCTAGAGGGCTCTAATAATGTTAACTGTGTGGGAGAGTTTATAAGGGCTTAAAATATATAAAAATAACCATACAAACATATGGTTTCTACTTCGCGGATTTTCACCTATCGCAGGGGGGTCTGGAACGCAACCCCCGCGATCGAGGAGGGATTACTGTATTATTAACCCTACATAATTCCAGACACCTTACTCCCACATAAAGAGACTTCAGCTCTAAAACTTTTGCGACTGACTTGACAGCTGCCTTGGTGTTGGATGGAATAGCAGGCTGCTAGCGGTTTGCGCTGATTGACACATTTGCAAAACAAAAACACTGATGAAGAGGTGTGGAGGAATTTAAGGTGGCCCGGCATTACAAATATTGTCGTAGGCTTCAGGGATTTTAGTGTTACCAAACTCTTTTAAAAAACTGATTACTTCTAAAAATATTCTTGTGCTCCACCATTTGCAAGATTATCCCAGTTAATTATCGGATAGTTAAAGTCCCCAATGACTATAATACCCCCCTGTACACTTGCCTTTTTAATATTTCTAAAAAGATGTGTGTTGAAATTACTGTCTACATTGGGTGGTTTATAAAACACTCCTAAAATAAGGCCTCTTTCCCAAATGCTTTCCAGGCCATATGTCCTCACTAAAATAGGGCTCATCGTCCAACTGAAGAGGAGTTGTGTTTAAATTCTGCACAACATAAACAGTAAGCCCACTTCCTTTTCTGTTCTGTTCTGTCTATCCTTCCTAAAAATGTGTATCCCTCTATGTTATATCTTCACCTTCTTTGAGTTGCCTTATTTTTAATACTTCTACCATAAAAGCAGGCTATGTTTAATGTGTTATGCCTTTTACATTTAAACGTTAGGTTAGAATTTAAATTACTATGCATTTTAATTTGTATACAATTGTTTGTTACCCCATGTATAGTTCTAAACCTGGAATGTCCTAAACTCCCTTCCCCTCCCATTTTCTAGTTTAAACAGTCCTCGACTAACCGATTTATATGCTTCGCCAATACACTGGTGCCCCTCCGGTTTAGATGTATCCCATTGTGGCGGATCAGATCCCATCTGTTCCAAAAGGAGTCCAAATGCCTTATAAACCTATACCCTTTTACCCAGTACCAAAATTTGAGCTACCCATTAAGCATTCTAATGTCCTCAGTCTTACCTGAAATGGAACATGGTGCTGGCAGAACTTGAAAGAAGACTACCTTGTCAGTTCTGCTCCTCAGCCTGGCACCAAACTCTTTGAATTTGGATCCCACACTACCCTTATGTATGTCATTTGTTCCAACATAAACAATTACAACTGGATCCATCCCCTGTCTGGCCAAGAGCCTATCCAGCCTTCCAGGAAGGTCTCCCACCTGTGCACCCGGAAGGCAAAAAACTCCTGCTTACCACCTCAGAATCAGAGACAACATCCAGGTCTGCAAGGACCTGAAAATGGTTTGACACTTTAAATTCTGGGGTTGATGCCCCCCAGACAGTGTACACCCTTTACCTTACACCTTGTGACTGTAAGCCACCTATCTCTACCTGTCAGGTTTGGAATCTCCTCCCGTGCCACCTTAGGGGTACACACTATCTCTCTACTACAACGCAGGCCAGCCAACTCCTTCTCAGTTCAGAGACACTGAGCTCAAGGTGATGGATCACTTGTCATCTCCTACAGATGCAGACCTCATAGAAGACTGGCTCCTGCAATCCGTCATCTAAAAAGTCCAACATCCAACAGGACTTGCATTGCACTGGTCTCATTATTAACATTTGATTTAGGATTACTAAAACTGCCTTAAAATTTTCATTTTTTTAAGTAAAATTAAATAAATTAACTTAAAATTTAAGCCAAAAAGCTATTTTACACCTCCTGGCCCCTTAAGCCCCTGTAATATTCTCTCTCTCAACTGCCTGCTGTTTGTCCTTTTATGAGGTTAAGTTTACCTTACTCTGTCTGTTCTCCTAACGTTGCGCTCCACTTATTCCCTACTTAAAAGCTCTCCACTTGCACTGTTTCTATTTCCCCGTATTAATGAACCCTTAGGCTGTCACCCACTTAACTGATCTACTGTACTTCTGGACCGTTATGAACTGTTCAAGTTAAATTAAATAAATATTATGGGAATATCCGCTCCTAGTTAATTTCATACAGTCTTATCTGCTAGTATAACACCTTGTGCTTGATTAAGCCTGTAAACTGGCCGCTAACATACGCACTGCAGAGCCTTCCCCTTTATTGCTTTGAAGTCAGCCAGGACCTTTTTTTTAAACTAAAGAATTGCTGTTTCAGTTACTTATTTATTATTGATTGCTACGGCACAGTTATTTAATACAGATGCGGATACTATCCCACAGGGGATGCACAAACCAGTATGTTTCTTTGTGCCGGTCCCAAGCCCGGATAAATGTGGAGGGTTATGTCAGGAAGGGCATCCAATGTAAAATTTTGCCAGATCAACATGCGGACAACAATACAAATTTCCATACCAGATTGGTCAAGCCCCGGGTCGACAATGACTGGCCACCAGTTCTGATAGCCAACAGGATGCTGGCGGAAATTGGGTTGCTGTTGGCTGAACAAGGAGAAGGAGAAAGGGGAGACGTGTCTGGTGGAAAGAGGAGAGGAGGAAGGTAAAGAGAGTAGAACTGAGGTTAGGAACTTTGAATGTTGGCAGTATGACTGGTAAGGGGGGGAGAGGAAGGAACAGTATGTCAAAAGTGTTTTGGAAGCGAAAAGAGTGTCAGACAGAGTAATGATTATGAAGCTGGAAATTGGATGTGTGATGAATATTATTAGTGCATATGCCCCACAAGTTGGGTGTGCAATGGATGAGAAAGATTATTTCTGGAGTGAATTGGATGAAGTGATGAACAGTGTACCCAAGGGACAGAAAGTGGTGATTGGAGCGGATTTCAGTGAACATGTTGGTGAAGGGAACAAAGGAGATGAGGAAGTGATGGGTAGGTATCGTGTCAAAGAAAGGAATGAAGAAGGTCAGATAATAGTGGATTTTGCTAAAAGGATGGGCATGGCTATGGTGAATACGTATTTTAAGAAGAGGATGGAACATAGGGTGACGTACAAGAGTGAAGGCAGATGCACACAGGTAGAATGAGCACACTATTCAGAACAGTCAATCTGAAGGAGATTAAAGTCTGCAAAGTGGTGTCAGGAAAAGTGTAGTTAGACAGCATAGGATGGTGCTGTGACGCTGGAGATCAAGAAGAGGAGGAGAGTGAGGGCAGAGCCAAGGATCAAATGATGGAAGTTGAAAAAGGAAGACTGCAAGGTTTAGGGTGGAGGTAAGACAAACACTGGATAGCAATGAACAGTTACCGGACAGCTGGGCAACTACAGCAGAAGTAGTAAGGGTGACAGCAAGAAGGGTGCTTGGCATGACATCTGGACAGAGGAAGAAGGAAAAGGAAACCTGGTGGTGGAATGGAGAAGTACAGGAGAGTATATAGAGGAAGATGAAGAAGAAGGAGAGGGATAGTCAAAGAGATGCAGAAAGTAGACAAGAGTACAAGGTTAAAAGAGAGGTGGCTAAGGAAAAAGAAAAGGCATACAGTATGATGAGTTGTATGAGAGGTTCGACACTTAATGAGGGAGAAAAGGACCTGTAAAAAATTGGCTAGACAGAGGGACCAAGCTAGGAAAGATGTGCAGCATGTTAGGGTAATAAAGTAATATACTCAAAAGTGAAGAGATAGAAAGAGTATTTTGAGAGGCTGATGAATGAAGAGAATGAGAGAGAGAGAAGATTGGGAAGTGCAAAAAATTAGCAAGGAGGAAGTAAGGATAGATGTGAAGAGGATGAAGAATGGAATGGCCGTTGGTCCAGATGACATACCTGTGGAAGCATGGAGGTGTTTAGGAGAAATGGCAGTGGAGTTTTTAACCAGATTGTTAAATGGAATCTTGGAAAGTGAGGAGTGAAGAAGAAGTGTACTGGTTTCGATTTTTAAGAATAAGGGGGATGTGCAGAACTGTTGTTAAACTACAGGGGGATAAAATTGATGAGCCACAGCATGAAGTTATGGGAAAGAGTAGTGGAAGTTAGGTTAAGAATGGAGGTTGTGATTAGTGAGCAACAGTATAGTTTCATGTGTTGCAGACGGCCAGGATCCTTGCCCGGCTGGGACGCCTCTTCACTGAGAGGACTGGGGGAGCAAGCCTGGGCAGAACATTACCTCCCCTGGGATGCTAGATGGCAGCCCCCATGGGTTGCAGCAGTGCCTCAGTCTCCTGCAGGGTTTCATGGGTGATGGAGTTGTCTACAGCCCTGTTAGGATTTGGGGGTGCCACATCTGCTCCTGAGCCTGAATGGGCGATCCTTTCACTATACCCAGAAGTGCTGCTCCAAAGTAGGTCATCAAGCACCTGGCAAGATGCAGAAGACAGGAAGATATGGAAAAATATGATCCGCTGTGGCAATCCCTAACGAGCAGCCGAAAAAGGAAGAAAAGATCAGTTACTGCTGCTTTCTGCCCTGTCTTTTCAACGCTAGTTCAAATTCAAATAACAAGAACAAGAACTGTACATGTTCAAGTTTTCCATGTGCAACCCTAAACACCCAGCTACTTCTGCTCCTGTGTGGGAAAAAAAAAATTCCCACATAGTTCCTTAGCAGCAACCAAAACATGTTATAGGAGCAAAATGTATTGTTTTAATTAACTCTCACACCCACGGAAAACACAAAAACTCTCAGCAACTCTTAACTGCCTCTCTCGTTTGCATAGTCGATGTCAGCACATATAGAAAAATTCAGTTCCTAATGTCCATTGTTGTACCAACAGCAACTTATGCTAGTGAAAAATTAAAATAACCGTTAAGACAAGACACAAACTAAACATCATAATTCATCAATGCCTTTAGCGGCTATTAAGAATTACATGGAAATATCACATGCAAAATGAAGAAATGCTAACAAGAGTGAGTCATAAAACACTGAACAACTTTATAACAGAAAAGCAATAATGCTTTGCTGTGGACATTCTTCCTTTACCCAGAAAGACAGCTCAATCACATAGCATTGGGCTGGATCCTTTAAAAGAAGCAATAAGACAAGAGGTCATCATTGCATTAACTAAAACAGAACAGTCATACAAGACTGCCATATCATTCTAAGGGACTGAGAAGAGGGTAAAAATGCTGCACAAGAGCACAAAGCTTCCTAATACTCCAAAATGAGCGAGAAAAGCAAAGACAAAAAGTATTATACTATATGTAGTATTTTTGAATAGTATTGGTTTTTTCCCCCCCCATTTATTTATCAGTTTTCCAATTAACAGCAACATACATACACATCTCTTCAAATACATAAAAATGCCAAAAGTATCGACAAACATATTAGTGTTGACTATCAGATGCGAACAATAAACCTATAATGCCTAAACCCCATATCCCACCCATAGGCCCACAAAAAAGATAAATAGATAATGATTAATTAAATAATTAAACAACAAGAAAGTAATTCAAAAACCCTAATACACAGGATGTTACAAAAATAAGTAAATAAATAACAATTAAAAAAATAATAGTAATAAAATAAAATAATAAATAAATAAATAAAGTTTAATCAGGTGCAATTGTTTCCAAGGATCTAAAATAAGAAACAAAAGGTTGCCAGACCTTCAAAAACCCATCAGCTCTCCCTCTCAGACTAAACTTGATTTTTTCAAGTTTTAAAAAGAACATAAGATCCTTCAGCCAGCGGGCCATGGTCGGGGGATGCGGAGCCTTCCAGGACAATAATATTCTACGTCGTGCTAACAGTGAAGTGAAAGTGATTGCATCCAATTGTGTACTATTAAAAGACGTATCAGGATCTCCAGGAACCCTAAATATAGCAACCAAAGGACAAGATTCCAGTCGGATTCCAAAAACATGAGAAATAATGTCAAAATAGGAGGTCCGGTATAACTGTATTTTGGGGCAAAGAAAAAACATGTGGCTTAAATTGCAGGGAGAGAAGTTACATCGGTCACATAGGTCAGGAACATTGGGATACATTTTAGATAGTGTAGCCTATGTACTATTTTAAACTGAACAAGAGAGAGCCTTGCACAAGATAAAGAAGTACGGATCCCCTTAACTACACTATCCCAGTAGCCTTCTCTGAAGTCCAGACCCAACTCCTGTTCCCAATTTGAAATAGTTTTATTGTCAAAGTAACTGTCCATTGAAAGAACAGTATTATATATTTGTGAGGTAAGAGCTTTCTTATGTGGAGAAAGTTCGAATAAGTCTTCCCAAGACTGTTTAGGTGGGCAAATAGGAAACTCAGGAAAAATAGTGGAAGCACAGTGTCTAACTTGAAAATAACGAAATAAATGAAATGAGGGCAGACCATATAGGAATGACATATCCATAAAGTTAAGAAAGATATTATCCTTATAAAGAGCGGAAAAACATTTAATGCCCTTTCTATCCCATAAATTAAACGTAGAGTCTAAAAGGGAAGGGGGAAAAAGGTGATTATTACATAGTGGGGCCAGAGCAGAAGCAGAAACAGATTTGAAGTAGCGTCGAAATTGATGCCATATCTTGAGAGAGTTAAGTACAACAGGGTTATCTGTATATTGAGTAATGTATACAGGGAGGGATGAGAATAATAAAGCGGGGAGGGAGGTCGAGAAACATGATTAAGTTTCTAACTGACACCAAAATGCCTGAAGATCTTTTAGCCAATAAATGTATTTTTGGATGTTAGCTGCCCAATAATAAAACATCAAATTGGGTAAAGACAGACCTCCACTGAGTCGGCACTTTTGTAATAATGACTTGCGAATTTTGGGAGACTTACCTCTCCATATGAATGAGGAGATCATTTGATCAATAGATTTAAAAAAAGATTTGGGAAAGAACAAAGGAATGCACTGGAAAAGGTATAAAAATTTGGATAAAACATTCATTTTAACTATATTAATCCTGCCCAATAGAGATACTGGCAAATTAGCCCATCTTTGAAAAGCTGGCCTTACATGAGACAGAAGAGGAGTGAAGTTAGCAGCCCGTAGAGCCTTAGGTGAGCTAGTCACATTTACTCCCAAATACTTGAAACCAGTATAACTCAGGTGGAAGGGAAGGTCAGTCTGTCTGAGCCGCTGCACAGCTTTGTTTATAGGCAAGCATTCACTCTTTTGAATGTTAAGTCTATATCCAGAGAAGAAACCAAAATCTTTTAGTATTGCCATAATATGTGCCAGGGAATTAATAGGGTTTGTGAGATACAGAAGTAAATCATCTGCATATAAGGCCACCCTGTGTTCTATATTTCCACGAGTCAAGTCTTGGAACAAAGAGGAAGTCCTGAGAGCTATCGAAAGAGGCTCTATAGCTAAAGCAAAAAGTAAGGGGGAGAGAGGACGGCCTTGACGTGTGCCACGCGATAGAGGGAAAAAGTCACATTTTATGTTATTGGTACAAACAGAAGCTAAGGGGGGGGAAGTATACAAGAGACGAATTCAAGAAATAAATCTATCGCCAAAGCCAAATTTCTTCAGGACTGCAAAGAGGTACTCCTACTCCACTCTATCAAATGCCTTTTCAGCATCCAATGAAATGACCACTTCAGGGAGAATACTATGATGTTTGGAGTACAATATATTAAAGAGGGTGCGAATATTAAAAAAGGAGTGCCTTCCTTTGATAAAACCTGTCTGTTCATCTGAAATAATAGATGGGAGGACTTATGCGAGAGGCTAACAGCTTGGCCAGAATTTTCACATCCACGTTAAGAAGGCTTATGAGTCTGTAAGAAGTACAAAAAGTCGGATCCTTCCCTTCCTTGAGTAATAGTGAGATAGAAGCCTGTCTCAGCGTCATGGGGAGAGAACCTTGCTCTAATGACTCCTCAAAGACAGACAAGAGTAATGGGGCTAATTTGGGATAAAATTTTATAAAAATCTGACGAGAATCCATCAGGACCAGGGGATTTACCTGATTGTAAGGATTTAATCGAAAATATGACCTCATCCAAATTAAGGCATCAATTTCAACTGCTTTAATGGCCTCAACTGTGGGGATAACTAAACTGTCAAGAAACTGCTGCATATTTCCCGAGTTGGGAGGAAACTCTGAGGTGTAAAGAGTGGTATAAAATGTCTTAAAGACAGAGTTAATTTCAATTGGGTCAGATGTCAAAGTACCTGATGTATTTTTTATATGCATAATATGACGGGCGGCAGTATGATGCCTTAGTTGATGAGCTAACAAACGAGAAGCTTTATCCTCGTATTCATAATAGTTACCACAAGACTGTAATAACAGCTGCTCCGCCTGACTCGTTGACATCAAGTTAAACTCAAGTTGCAAGTTAAGACGCTGCTTATATACTTCTAGAGAAGGCTTCAGGGCATACTGGCGATCAAGTTTAAGAATTTCTGTAGATCTTTTAGTCTGGATTTCTTAGATCTGGAAAGATGACACGCATATGAGATAATCTGGCCTCTTAGGTAAGCCTTAAGAGACTCACTTATTAAGGAATTTGAGATGGTATCTGACTTATTCGTAATTAAAAAGTCATCAATGGAAACAGAAATATATTCACAAAACGCCGGGTCTGAGAGAAGCAAGGAATTGAGCCTCCAAGTGGTTCGAGCTGTATGGTAGGTGGACAAAGTGACGTCCATTGCCAAAGGCGCATGATCTGAGATGACAATTGGGAGATACTCAGAAGTATGGATTTTTGAAATTAAAGAGTCATTAATAAAAAAATAATCTATACGAGAGTATGTGTGATGAACATGAGAAAAAAAAGAATATTCTCTGGCTTGTGGATTATGAAAATCTCCATGGATCAATGTATCCATTTTGAGTCATTAAGTCTGAAAATGACTTTGACATAGCAGATGGGGCTTTTATGCTGGAGGCATTTTAAATCCCCCCCAAAGATCAAAAGGTGTATTCAAATTGGGGATCATCCTCAAAAGGTTATTAGCGAATTGGGTGTTGTCAAAGTTTGTGGCATAAACATTCACCAAGACAATAGGATTTTGCAGGATAGTCCCTACAATAATTAAAAATCTCCCATTTTTGTTTGTTATCATCTTGGAGAGTGAGAACTGTATTTTATTACTAATTAAGATTGCAACACCTCTTGCTCTGGAATCAAAGCTGGAATGAAAGACGTGACCTATCCATGGCGTTTGAAGTCTTTTCTGATCCTTAATACGCAAATGAGTCTCCTGAAGAAAAATAACATCTGCATTAAGACGCTTTAAATGAGTGATAACTCTAGATCTTTTGACTGGACCATTCATGCCCTTCACATTCCAGGACAGAAACCTAATCGGGCTCCCTATAATGTTACTGTCAACCATATTGTTTTTTTTTCAAGCGAGGTTACTGTACAGCTATAGTACCGAATTGGCAGGAAAGGGTAGAGCAAACATTGCAACACTTTAAGCACCGACACTGTGAAGGACACGACACACAGCAATCCAAATAAAACCAAGTAAATGAAAAGAAGCAAAAGAAAACAAGCAAAAAACACAAACACGGGCCTGAACCCCCTCACCCTCTTAGTCCTCTTCCCCAAATGAAGAAGACAGCAGCATAATCCAAACATCTAGAACCTCCTATCTCGAATTCCCACCACACTATCCACATAACATTATAAAAAAAGAAAAGAAAAAAGTAACCTCACCCGGTAAGACGAACATACCAGTCTAGAGAATAAAACAAACACCTCAAAAACAGCAGAATGTCCTCAATGATTAATTAAAACCATTAATTCAAATAGCATTGTTTTAATAAGTTGGAATTACATTGTGAGAGGTACCCAAGTCAGCCTTTCATCAACAGTTATATTGAATGAATATGAATATCAAGAGCATAGTTTATTGACAGCATGTTTGATTTTTATTTGTGACTGAACATTAGAATAAACAGTTGTACCAAGCATAAAAATATACATCTTCAGTGTTGTTTTCTAGTTCTGCAATAGATGAGCAAAGGATGAAACTCTAACCAAGTCTGAGAAGCAAAAACAAAATTCTCCAAAGAGTAGTGTGTTCTCTAGCTTACCAAACAAAAATCAGCTTAAAAATATATGCAACGTCTTTTAAGACTGTTAACTGTCATATGGAAATGAGTTTCTTTCTCATAGTTTCAGAGAGTTTCTGCTGTTCTTTTGGTTGTCTTGTTTTAAGCAATTTTTAGCATCTTCATTATTGCATGAGGTTACTCTAGGAAATTACAATGTGTTGTTTAAGCTAAGTGACCTCTCATATTTTTAAACATAATATAGTATTCACAGTCATGGCTTGATTCTAATGAAGAAATGCTTAATTTACATATGTTACAATTATCAGCAACTGCTTGCACACAATTTATTTGATTTAAATAAATCTTAAGATAACAGTCACTAATTAAACTTTTTGTAAGTTAGCTAGTTTACATACTATACCTGGATCATTTAATAACATGACAAGATCAAATGCAGTATATCCATTTTTTGACCTAAGATTGACATCAGCTCCTTCATTAAGCAGATACTTCACAACATCTTTATTCCTGAAATTGTAAAAAAAAAAAATAAACAGAATTTTAAGTTGAATGTGGACAGATGAAAAAATGTTCACAAAAATACTGCATGATGTTAATGATACATGTTTCTCGATAAAACAGAGAACAATTTTCAGTTCATTATAAATCAAATCACACCTATAAAGCTAGATCTTAAAAGTTTAGGTCAGCACAATATGACAGTGAAGATCACAGAGTAGCTGGCTTGGACATTCAGTTGTATATATAAAAAAATAAAAAAAACGCAAAACATTTTAAAACTACAACATTTGCATCAACTACATGTTTCTGTCTCACCCCACTCATGGTACAGAAAAAAGCCTTAACCTATGATGTCAATAACATTCTAATATCTACTACTGCAACAATATTATATAATTGATAGGCATTTATTTACAGTTTGTGACACTGATGATCACAACATTTTATTATACAAGTTGAGATTTATGTTAGACTATAAGCCATTTTTCTAGTGTGGCTAATGCCATGTTTACCAAATTAATCTTTGTATGTAGAGAAATATTATGACATTTTGTTTATAGATATGGCGTCCCTCATGTTTCAGTACCAGAAATGTTACCATTTTATAAACAACCTTTATGATATATTGTTTGAAAACATAATGCTAAGTTTCACTTGTATGTAGATAACACTCAAATATATCTGTTGACCAAAACTAACGACATTTTTTCTACTCTCTAGTTAAAGGATTTGGGCTGGTAACTCGAAGTTTGCCAATTTAAACTCTGACAGTAACAGAAGGAATGCTATTCTGTTGGGCCCTTGAGCAATGCATTTAACCTGCAGTTGCACCAGGGGCACTGTAGATAAGCTGACGCTACACTCTAATCCAAAAAAAACTCTCTTAAAGAGTAAGTTGGGTATGCAAAAAATGGCAAATTCCTAATACAAGAAAATTTATATGGCAAATAAATGATTAAAAAAAAAAAAAATCACTAAATCACTAATAGGTTGCTACACTGAGTTAAAACTTTGGATGAGCAATAGATTTTTATTTTTTTAACACTAAAAGGGCCCAATATACTTTTTTACCAAATCACAGTGAAACATAGTTATTGTCTTTGATACTAATATAATTTATCCACACATTGCAGCTAGAGATGCAGAGGAATAAAAACAATTGTAGAGTATTGCGCAATATTATTTGTTGAAATATATAATTTCATACCAAGGGGACACTATCACAGGATTTTATTTTCTTTGCATTAACACCAATAAAAAAAGAAAAAATACTTTACTTCTGCATAGCCACAGTAAGTGCACCACTGCACAGATTCTCATAATAAATGTTCCATCCATATTTAAGTCAAGCATTTGGGTTCAGTTATTTTTCCACAGTATTACAGGGAAGAAAGCTAATTTTCATAAGACAATGCTTCCAATTTTTATGTTTCATCTCTATCTTGCACAGCAGAGAATATCATCAACTTTCTATTTTCTTGTCAAGCACAGAAGACTAGATGAATTTTAGGTAGAATAAATCTTACATTAAACCACTTGTTACATTTGGATACTATGATCAAATATGTTGCATCCCAAATGGCCAAAAGTCTGCATGCAAGTTAAGTGTAAATCTAACCTCATCTACCATGAGAAAAATGGTCCTTAATAACAAATAATAATAATATTAATGTTTTCATTGTGTACAAATGTTTATAGATTAAGCTTAGTAACATTTCTTTTTTCAAACATTGTATTCAATGTTCTCAGGGGTACCTCTCACATAGGGTATGATATGATACCTGAAGGAATTTAACAAACTGCATGTCTGATCTAAATTTGAACAGTTAATGATCAGGTTTGTAGCCAAATATGCATGTTTGGGGACATATGTTCTGGAGAGGTGCTCACATGTGGTGTGAAGTGATACAGATGGATGTAGCGCCTGCTTGAAAGATCTGTAAATCCCAACCCTGTTCACAAGGAGTTCAATTCTCACCTCCAGAACAAATTTCTGGGACATCTTGGGACATGTCAGGAACAGAAGGTCTGAATGGATCCTGTTTAAGACTTCAGCAGTGGGGATAGCTGCAAGTAGCAGTCATGGTTGATGGTGCTTATTTTAGTGGAAATACTAAGACCTGGTAAAGTATCCTGTACAAGAACTCAGTAGTAGAGTCAGCTGCAAGGAGGTGTGGCCAAAAGTTTGCTGATGTTTTTCCTGACAGCACCTCTAGGAACCACTGGTGGACATCAGAAGTATGGGAAGCTCTCGAGTTAAAGAAAGAGTTCTTAAGTGCAATGTGAGACTAAGAGGTCAATAATGTGGCAGGCGTGACAGTTTTTTAAGCAAAGGTCCATTGTGAGTAAAGTGTAGGAAGGCAATGGAGAATGACTTTTAATTACCCTCAGAAATGTCTTAGAAAACCATTCAGAATCTTAGGAAGGGTAGGTGGCACATTGCCCTGGCTAGATTGTCTGCATAGACACAGAATCATCAACAGCTGACAAATTTTTACCTTTCCTTGATACTTGAGAGGTAAGAGGAGAGTACCAATCCTGTCTACTTGTGGTTTATGGACAATTACAGTTCTTTTATTAAAATCATTAAAAGCAAAGTTTAAAAAAAAATATATTTATGGAAACAATTTTGATAATAACTTAATTATTAAATATGTAATCTCTGCCGCTTAAAATATATATGGTGGGTAGGTATTAAGGCTTTTATCTAACATTTTGTCTAGGGCCATGTTGCTTTAAAAAGTTAAGCCTTTGGAGAAACACTTTTTATTAAAAGAAAATACTAAATACAGCATCACCTAATAAAGTGAGTGTTTGTAGTAATTGTTAGCAGTGCACAGCTGCGGAAAAACAAATAACTTTACAAATACGAAATTTACTTCTCCAGAATTAGGACAAAATAATGAGGACTTATGGCATAAATAAGAATATAATGTCTTCTATTATTCTTTGAATATGTTATTACTTAATCAATCAATCAATCAACATTTATTTATATAGCACATATTCATACAAAAAAATGTAGCTCAAAGTGCTTTTCAAAATGAATAGAAAAATAGAAGACACAATAAAAAATAAACATGTAACAGCATTCCAGGCTTATTTTTTAGTGTAAAAATTATAAGCTAATAGGTTATTTGGGTTTTCTCTGAGTTTGAAAAATGAATGATATGAAATAAATCAAAATTTTTTGTTTGTGACAAAATTAAACTTGCCTTATCAGAATAATTAAATTTAACTACTACATAAACACAGTGGCCTTCTGGGTCAGAGATAATAAATAAAAGAAAGATTAGCTTAAAAAATAAATAAATATGCACATATACACACACAAACATCGGAACGCACACCAGAATGAATGGCAGTCACAGTCACACTGAGGCATTATACAGATGTATTGCTATCAGTATAAAGGAGCCCCAGTAGTGTTTCCTGACCCACTTTGCTGAATAATTTGTTGCCTGAAAGTACTCTGTGTCAGTGTGTCAGAGAGAGGATGTCCCTAATGTAGCTCAGTTTTGTGACTTAATTCCCTCCTTTGATACTATCTCCAGGGGGTCCAGAGTGTGCTCCATAAATGAGCTTGCCATTCTAATTAACTTATTGATTTGATAGGCCTCTCTTGAAATGATGTGATCAGTCCAGCACACTACATGTATAGAAAAATGTACTGGCCATCACAGAGATATAGAAGATGTGAAGGGTGTCACTTCCCACATTTTAAAAAATGCCTGCTCTGCCCTTTCTTATATACTTCCTCGGTGTTACAAGACCAGTCCAACCTGTCATCAATGTGGAACCCCAAGGTATTGTAGGAGTGAATAATGACCGGACATTGAGGCTCTTTGGTACGACAAAAGTCAATAACCAGTTCCTTGGTTTTGATGATGTTAAGATGCAGAGAGTTCTCTTTGCACCCAGACACAAAGTTTTCTACCTGACTCGCCCCCTTTATCAACACACCCCATGAATGCAGATTCATTTGAGAACTTCTGCATGTGACATGACCTGGTGTTACAGTATAGTTATAGGCAGATATGTGCAGAATGAAGAGAAAAGGAGACAGGACCTGTTCCTTGTGATGCTCTCAAAAACAGACATTGAGTCTCACCAACTGTGGTTTGCTCAACAGATTATTACACAGTACATTATCCAGGACACCATATGCTTAAACACCTGCATATCCCTGAGTTTACCCCTTAATAGGGATGGCTGGATGGCATTGAAGGCATTGGAAAAATTGCAAAAAAAAAAAATACATCATCCTTTAAATTTAAGTTTGTCTTTAATATGCAAACGTGTCTTTTGTGCCTTCATAGATCTGGAGATGAATAAGCATTTTCTTTTTTCTGTAATGCATGATTTATATCTTTATGTTTTTAATAAAATGTAGGCAAATTTAGTATCCTTTTTTGGATACTATCCAAATTATCGTGGCAAAATTAAACTTGGCTTATCAGATTAAGTTCACTTAAATTTATCTGCTACATGAGCACAGTGACATTCTGTGTCAAAGATAAGAAATAAAAGCAAGATTAGCTTACAGTATGCACCAAAATTCCCACAGCTCTACACTGTAAAATGTAGTCTGAAACTAACACATATACATACATACATACTTACTGTACATACATAGACAGAACTTGATTTGTCCCCAGGGGGATATTTGGCTTTTTAAAAAAATAAATACATAAACTGATTAAAATAAATAAATAAACACATACACACACACTATAATCTGAGCACACACCTTCTCTGACAGTCAATAACATACAGTTTAACAGAGTCAGTTCCAATGGAAAAGTTTACAGGTTTGGCCATAATCTTAGCAATTTCTTAATCTTTTTTCCATTCTGTCGTTGTACATAAAAACATGAGAAGTCAGACACTCAAACCTCTCTCCTGTTTTCAAGTTCCAAAAAACTTCTTATTCCTCTTCAATACATTCACATGCATTGTCCTTTCAGATGAGTGCTCGAACACATACAGCCCACCCCTATGACTTCAGAAAAATGAGAATGTCAGAGAAAAAGACATTTAAGTTCCAGAGTACAGATAGCTCTACAGCTGAAAATTGTGTACTTTTATGTCAAGCTTCCAGTAAGTACAACAAGGTACTTAGCTTTCATACAATCTTCTCTGATGCAGAAACCTGATCTAAATGGATCATCGCTATCCAGAGAGAGAACTTTACGGTCAGTCCCCATACTCAAGTTAATAGCTGGCATTTTAAAAAAGAGGATTTTCATGAGCCATGGTGGCTACTGCTGAAGAAGGGAGCAGTTCCTATGTTGTTTGAGTGGAAAAATTTGCTGTTTTGGACTGTGAAAAGTGATCAGCAATGTGCTCTCAATTTCTTACCTACATTTATAGGTAGTGATGGCAAGCAATGCTATCTGTTATACTGTAATGGGCTCTGAAAAACAGCAATGTTCTGTCTTTTGCTGTTACAGACTTTGAGATTGGCACTTAGAAATCATTTAATAACGATAATGTTGAAACACTGCCAGTAATGTTGAAATTTGTGGTTGCAGTGATAATAAATTAGTGTTATTGCATCATGCTTTGCATCACTTAAAACATACAGGTAAAATTCTTACAATGAATATCTTTAAAACGAAATTTTCATTACAACAAAGTATTTTTATGGCCCTGACAGTTTCCCCATATGACACGAGCCTATAGAAATCTCGTTACTACTACGTTATAATGAAGTGCCCAAAAGACCTTGAAATGCCTGAATGAATCATCCACAGAGCAGTTAGTTCTATGGTCACAGCTCAGTTGTGCACAATGATCCCTAAACAGAAACGTTGTAAAAAAAAAAAAAATCTTTCTTCGAACTTTCCTTGTATGTTTTTAATGCTGTTTTTGTTTTCGGTGGTTTGCGTATTGCTCGTCAACATTTGAAAAATACCCATTTGAATTTAACTCATTGTCATCCTCCTATAGAAATGGCAGACATGAAAAAACAATAACAGTTCATATTAGAAAAAAAACTTTACATTTTTGCATCTCTCGATTGCTGCAAAAAGAAGAAAGACATTGCCAGAGAATTCAAATTTTGCAATCGACACTGTCAACTTTCTTGAAAGACTGAGGGAAAAAAAAGAAGAAAAATCTCGGGTTGCAAATATATGTGAACTGCTGCATTTGAAGAAAGTTGAAAAAGCAGGTTTCATGTGGTTCAGTGATGCTGGTTCAAGAAACATTCCTATTAATGTGGCACTCATTCAAGAAAATGTGAGATTTCTGAACTCTCTTGGGACCTCCCACAACTGGACAATACGCCGAAGAACATCCCTAAGTGCGATCACCACATCTGACAGCAGGCTCACAGCTCTGCTGCGTCTCTGTGCCAAAGCAAACTCGATGGGTAATGCAGGGAACAAGATTACTTGGCCATTAACCTGGCCACGACCCTGCTTTACTGCTCGGTCTGTTTACAAGAGAGTGGCAGATCACGCTACAATAAATAACCGTGATGTTCCTGTTTCAAGCTGAATAAAGCTGGTTTTGTTAAAGTACTGAGACTCAGCCTCGTGTTTTGGGGTGTAAGACAGGGACTTATAGCACGACCACGATCTTTTAGCATTTGCTACTGTGGCGCCTTACTGCACCACTGTGAGCCTGCTGTTGCCCTGCCCTGTCAACAGACAAACTGTTCAGCAAAATCTGTTTTTTAAATGTTCTAACAATTATTTTTAACATCTACTTTTTTCTTTATTTTAGACTATTTTTGACTTATTTCTGACCTACATTTTAACAATTAAATTTGATTGTTTAAATAAAAATTGCTTTAGTTAAAGTAGTGAATGAAGACTTAATGTTCATATAAATAATGTGTCTGTACTTATTTTTCAAGATCCAAGAGTTTATTTGGCACTTTTGATTACAAACATTCTAAAACAGTAGGTTGGCACATTGCCTTAAAACTGGTTTCAGTCATATATAACTAGGAGAAAATACTTTGTTACGTTTTGGCAACTGTCAAAAATATGATATAGCCTATGTTTTGCCACAATGATAAACACTTGGTCTATTACTATGTTCATTATGTAAAATCACCAACATACATACAGTGAACTTCCAAAATGGTAAAGATGGAACATTGTACACCTGTACATGTCAAAAGAGCTTAATGACACAATTGCTCTAAGCCCCCTTGTTGTTTGTTTGTCTAGCATTACAAAATAGATAAACAGTAATTATATTCATGGGTTAACAAATAAAACACAAATGTCAAATAAGAAAGCTTGCTCATCTAGCATCATAGCCAAATTTCTACCTGGGGACAAATAAAATTTCTACTGTATCTATGGGTAAAAGTAGAAGAAAAGAATTTTGGTGTCACATTGATACAGGGCTCAGTTTTAGATGCAGCGTTATCCAGGTTACAAAGACACCACATTAACATATAGCAAACACAAAACAAGTTCCATGCTTTTCTGTCACTGCAAGAGGTTGAAAAATATGGCATACTATAAGACACTTTGTAGTGGGGCTACATAATATTTTATTGTTGTCTATGCCGAATGTGTTTTGTTTTCATTGTCCCATTTGCTAATGCTGTATGTGTATCAGTAAATGTTGTCCTCTTAAGTTAAAAGGGGTAGGATAATGAAGTGAGGCCACAACCCCAAGATGGAAACTACCTGTTGAATCCACCAGTAACATCCGGGACATTCTGTATTTAAACAAGAGCAGCGAAAGGCAAAAGGAGGAGAGGAGGGAGAGAGAGAGAGAAAGAGAAGAAGAATTTATGCATGCATAGTTCAACTCATTTCCGTTCATCATAAAAAAAGTCCATTACTTGCTTCTTAAGGATCCAGATCATTATCACGACTGCCAGCACAGAGAAACCCCAGTGTTTGGATACTTACCAACCATTGCTGAGGAAATTTACGGTGAGGTAGTTTTTTGCATTGTCAGAAGGAAGCAAAATATCACATCAGCCAATATTCAACTATACTGCTCAAAAGAATTAAAGGAACACTTTTTAATCAGAGTATAGCATAAAGTCAATGAAACTTATGGGATATTAATCTGTTCAGTTAAGTAGCAGAGGGGGTTGTTAATCAGTTTCAGCTGCTGTGGTGTCAATGAAATTAACAACAGATGCACTAGAGGGGCAACAATGAGATGACCCCCAAAACAGGAATGGTTTAACAGGTGGAGGCCACTGACATTTTTCCCTCCTCATCTTTTCTGACTGTTTCTTCACTAGTTTTGCATTTGGCTACAGTCAGTGTCACTATTGGTAGCATGAGGCGATACCTGGACCCTACAGAGGTTGCACAGGTAGTCCAACTTCTCCAGGATGGCACATCAATACGTGTCATTGCCAGAAGGTTTGCTGTGTCTCCCTGCACAGTCTCAAGGGCATGGAGGAGATTCTAGGAGACAAGCAGTTACTCTAGGAGAGCTGGAGAGGGCCATAGAAGGTCCATAACCCATCAGCAGGACCAGTATCTGCTCCTTTGGGCAAGGAGGAACAGGATGAGCACTGCCAGAGCCCTACAAAATGACCTCCAGCAGGCCACTGGTGTGAATGTCTCTGACCAAACAACCAGTAAGACTTCATGAGGGTGAACCAAGGGCCCCATGTCCTCTATTGGGCCCTGAGCTCACTGCCCAGCTGCATGCAGCTCGATTGGCTTTCGCCATAGAATACCAGAATTGGCAGATGCACCACTGGTGCCCTGTGCTTTTTACAGATGAGAACAGGTTCACCCTGAGCACGTGACAGAAGTGAAAGGGTCTGGAGAAGCCATGAAGAACATTATGCTGCCTGTAACATCATTCAGCATGAGCAGTTTGGTGGTGGGTTAATGATTGTCTGGGGAGGCATATCCATGGAGGGTCACACAGACCGCTACAGGCTTGACAAAGGCACCTTGGCTGCCATTAGGTATCAGGATGAAATCCTTGGACCCATTGTCAGACCCTATGCTGGTACAGTGGCTCCTGGTGCACGACAATTCCTGGCCTCATGTGGTGAGAGTATGCAGGCAGTTCCTGGAGGATGAAGGAATTGATACCATTGACTAGCCACCACACTTTCCTGACCTAAATCCAATAGAACACCACTGGGACATTATGTTTTGGTCCATCCAATGCCACCAAGTTGCACCTCAGACTGTCCAGGAGCTCAGTGATGCCCCGGTCCAGATCTGGGAGGAGATCCCCCACAACACCATCTGTCATCTCATTAAAAGCATGCACCGATGTTGTCAGGCATGTATACAAGAACACAGGGGCCATATAAAGTGCTGCGTACAATTTTGAGTTGCTGCAATTAAATTTTGGCAAAATGGACTAGCCTGCCACATAATTTTTTCACTCTGATTTTTGGGGCGTCTTTGAATTCAGGGCTCTGTAGGTTGATCATTTTCATTTCCATCAAACGATGTGGCATCCTTTCGTTCCTAACACATTACCCAGTCTATATCAGTAGAGATATCCAGGAGGATTTCTTTTTCCCATTGAGATCTGATGTGTTTTCAAAGTGTTCCTTTAATTTTTTTGAGAAGTTTATTTAAGAACTTTATTAGCTTTTGGACTCATTTATCAGTTTCATTTCAATTGCTGTGTATCATTCATCTGAGCTTGTGTTTTGTGTTTATTCATTTATTATTTGGAGGCAAGGGAGGGTTTTTGTAAATATTGTGTATTTGTTTTCATATAATTAATAATTATTCACTGGTCTCATTGGAATAATGGTGGTTTGTATGCACATATATATTATTGAATATTTATCTGTCCTCGTGTGTATTTATATTTATCACTGTCATTATATCCATATTTGGTTTTACATATCTGTGTATTATTTGCTTGTTGTTTCATCATGTTGGGAAAAATAATACAACCTGTAAGAAGTACGGCTTGTTATCATCTCGAGAGTCTTCAAGCTAGTCCAAGGAAATAGTCTTGACAGTGTAGTGGCCGGACTGGGTAAGGGGTGGGCCGTTACAACTTAACAGGATTGCCAAAGACAGGCATAAATAGGATATATATTGTATCAATGCTTTTCACTCTGGATTAAACATCTGCAGAGATCCATCTTGTAACAGTAATTCCTGGCTGGTGTGTCCATGTTGCAGGTGTGGACACTGCGGGAGCAGTGACTATGTGCAGACAGGGACCCAGTTCTGAGAGGTATAATGGATCCCTAGCCTGAGGTTACAGGTGAAAATGATGAGCAGCTGTTCTGTTGGATTGGCGGAAGAACCTTCACATATCGAGAATGCTGTTCCTACTGTGCTGGAGAAAGAAACTGGGCACTCTACATCAGTATTTTGTCCAAGAATACAGCTATGGGTAGGATAAGAATCAAATAAGGATGAATAATGATGTAAAGGGAAACTTGGAGCAACCAGCTTGAATATCCTTTCTCAGTAGTGGATCGTTTCAATTGGGAGTGACTGTAGTTTTCCGGATCACAACATGGAATGTAAGAACTTTATATCTAGCAAGTAAATTTGCAAATGTGGTGGCTGAAATGAAATGATTGAACTTAAAATATTGGATTAAGTGAACTCAGATGGAGGCAATCTGGAGAAGTGTAATTTCAATATGCAACCTTCATCAAATCAAGATCGGAAAAAGAACATGCACTTGGGGTGGGAGTGGAAATAGCTAGAAAAACACTGGGGAGCCTGAAGGGGTACTGGGCACTTTCCAATAGAGTGTTGGTGATGAATCTGAAAGGACGTCTGTTTGGTATTACTGTTGTACAGGTTTGTATACCAACGAGTAGTAGCAGTGAGGATGATCTAGAGAACCTCTAGAATGAGACTACACAGTGTAAAAATCAAGAGATGGTGTTTGTTATGGGGACCTGAACTCAAAATTTGGACGGGAACAGTCAGATGGCAGCAGTGTAGTTGGGTTGTATGGACTTGGTGATCATAATAATAGAGGAGAAGCATTGGTTCAGTGGTGTGAGCAGAATAATCTTGTTATTGGTTGAGTGGTGTGAGCAGAATAATCTTGTTATTACTAACAAGTTCACTGAACATCATCCTAAAAGACTGTGGACATGAAGAAGCTTAGACAATAATACAAAAAATCAGATCATTTTCATCACAGTTAATAAAAGATTTCACAACATTGTAACCCAAGTAAAATGAGATGCTGGAGCAGACTGTAATAGTGATCATTTGCGATTGGTAGCCGCAGTTGTGCGACTTAAGTTGAAAAAAAGTTTGTCGGGTAAAGCAGCAACCAAGACTTTATTTTTCTCAGCCTAGGACAGAACGTATGAAAAGGACTTACCAAGAAAAAGTAAATTGCAGGTTAAGGAAAGAAGAGGAGGAAAAGGGTATAAAAGATGAATATGAAGAAGCTCAAAAACAATTTGAAAGATTTAGCACAGCAGTAACTACAGTTGCCGAGTCTGCATTACCAGTGCCTCCTGAAGTGAAAAAGAAAGACTAGATGATTGAAGAAATATTGGCTATGATGGAACAACGCAGAAAGATGAGTATAGAGTCAATACAATATGAGGAGGTAAACAAGGATATATGTAGACAGTGTCCGAAAGCAAAAGATTAATTTTATATGAAGTAACCTGAAGAACTGGAGCTTCTTGAAAAAAACATTCCACAGCATATCCATGACAAGGTATGACAGATAATTGGTCAACAGAAACAAGCAACAGTGGGATGTATACAAACAATACAAAAGATGGGTCAGTCATCATGGAACAAGAAGAGATGTTGCAACAATCGTATCTGGTAGCTCAGTCATGGCAACTGGACTGACGAAGCTGCTTGGATGAGCAGTGAAACGTATCTACCTAACAAGAAAGAAGTCCAGTTGCCAAGACTCAACTACCAGATAATTTCACCTGGATTACTGAGAATCTTCACAGACATGGAAAGAGTATATTACAGAGCTATTAGATGATAATCAGGGTAACAGACTGATACTGGAGGATGAGGTAAAGAAGGCTTTGGATAGTATGGCAAAAGGGAAGGCACCTAGACCAGATGGAATAGTTACTGAAATGTTGACAGCACTTGATAAGTTTGGCATTAACACTATAATCCATGAAGCCTACAAAAAAACCTGAAATTCCCTCACAACTCCTCATCAGCGTCTTTTGTTTTGCAAATGTGTCGATCAGCACCGGAAGCAGGCAGCCTACTGTCCCATCCCCCACCAACGCAGCTTTAGTCGTACACAAAGTTCTCCTAGCTCAAATCTCTTTATCTGGGTGTGAGGCGCCTTGAATTGTATTGGGTAAATAATATATTGTTATTCAGTACGTGAGCAATTCGCCCAAAAAGAAGAAGTCTGTCTGCATTCTTAGTACCATTGCTTTGCTCGCGTACTGAAGTGACTTTAACTGCACGTGGAAGATCCTGTCACACCTCAGGCAACTGTTATGATTGTTCCTTTGTCAAGACACACGTGGACAAAATTGTTGGTACCCTTCCGTCAATGAAAGAAAAACTCAAAATGGTCACAGAAATAACTTTAATCTGACAAAGTAATAATAAATAAAAATTCTATGAAATTTAACCAATGAAAGTCAGACATTGATTTTCAACCATGCTTCAACAGAATTATTTAAAAAAATAAACTCATGAAACAGGCCTAGACAAAAATGATGGTACCCCTAACTTAATATTTTGTTGCACAACCTTTTGAGGCAATCACTGCAATCAAACGATTCCTGTAACTGTCAATGAGACTTCTGCACTTCTCAGCAGGTATTTTGGCCCACTCCTCATGAGCAAACTGCTCCAGTTGTCTCAGGTTTGAAGGGCGCCTTTTCCAGACGGCATGTTTCAGCTCTTTCCAAACATGCTCAATAGGATTGAGGTCAGGGCTCATAGAAGGCCTTTTTAGAATAGTCCAATGTTTTCCTCTTAGCCATTCTTGGGTGTTTTAGCTGTGTGTTTTGGGTCATTGTCCTGTTGCAAGACCCACGACCTGCGACTGAGACCAAGCTTTCTGACACTGGCCAGCACATTTCTCTCTAGAATCCCTTGATAGTCTTGAGATTTCATTGTACCCTGCACAGATTCAAGACACCCTGTGCCAGATGCAGCAAAGCAGCCCCAGAACATAACAGAGCCTCCTCCATGTTTCACAGAAGGGACAGTGTTCTTTTCTTGATATGCTTCATTTTTCCGTCTGTGAACATAGAGCTGATGTGCCTTGGCAAAAAGTTCAATTTTTGTCTCATCTGTCCATAGGACATTCTCCCAGAATCTTTGTGACTTGTCCACATGTAGTTTGGCAAATTCCAGTCTGGCTTTTTTATGATTTGTTTTCAACAATGGTGTCCTCCTTGGTCGTCTCCCATGAAGTCCACTTTGGCTCAAACAACGACGGATGGTGCGATCTGACACTGATGTTCCTTGAGCTTGAAGTTCACCTTGGATCTCTTTAGAAGTTTTTCTGGGCTCTTTTGTTACCATTCATATGATCCGTCTCTTTGATTTTTCATCAATTTACCTCCTGCGGCCACGTCCAGGGAGGTTGGCTACAGTCCCATGGATCTTAAATTTCTGAATAATATGTGCAACTGTAGTCACAGGAACATCAAGCTGCTTCAAGATGGTCTTATAGCCTTTACCTTTGACATGCTTGTCTATAATTTTCTTTCTAATCTCCTGAGACAACTCTTTCCTTCGCTTCCTCTGGTCCATGTTGAGTGTGGTACACACCATGTCACCAAACAACACAGTGTCTACCTGGAGCCCTATATATAGGTCCACTGACTGATTACAAGATTGTAGACACCTGTGATGCTAAATTAGTGGACACACCTTGGATTAACATGTCCCTTTGGTCACATTATTTTCAGTCTTTTCTAGGGGTACCATCATTTTTGTCCAGGCCTGTTTCATGAGTTGTTTTTTTTATTAATTCTGTTGAAGCATGGTTGAAAATCAATGTCTGACTTTTATTAGTTAAATTTCATAGAATTTTTATTTATTATTACTTTTGTCAGATTAAAGTTATTTCTGTGACCATTTTGAGTTTTTCTTTCATTGACTGAAGAAGCTTTATGACCTTAGTCTCGGAAAGTCTTTCTCCCGTGGGACTACTGCAATCTTTTCCTGAATAAGGAGTGGTACTGCACATATACTTTGTCAGCATAACCGTGTCGTTCAAACACAGGAAGCTCTGCAGTCTTCTTGTGCTTACGCTGTAGGAAGAGAAGTAAATAAATGAAGGTAAACAGGTAAATAACATTTGATCTGGCTTTTATATAACATATAAATGTTTTTTATAATAAGATTATCACAAAACATAATCATAAACAGGCCTCTGCATGATATCTTAGCGAGCTCTTTAGGCCCTCCTGTTTCACTGAAGGACATGCATGTGGCATGGTACCCAGCCTATTGCTGCATCCAAACGGTGCCATCTTTCGCCTTTATGCCTGGTGCAGTTACGTTGTTCTTATGAGTGAGTGGACATTTCTTGTGGGAAGGGCTTCTGTTCTCTTTCTCCAATGTAGAACCCTCATACTATTCTGAGTTTGCCTCTGTTATAGCACGTCTTTATTTAAAAACTAACAGTGTCAGATCAGGGGGAGCGTGAACGTGACAGAGAATAAACGTGAATAATAAAACAAAACACTAACTTTTACAAGTAACAAAAAATTTACACTGGCTGTTACAGACTCAAATCAAATTTATGTTTTAATTCTATAAAACTAATAATAATAGCCACTCACTACTCAAAATAGTTAATACATGAAGGACCTGGGATCGAACCCTCAACCTCTCGACTAGGAGACAGCAATTCTTACCTCTGTGTCAACCAAGCAGACGTATATGTATGCATGTGTGTGTCATACCCTATCCCAATTTCTTTTACTTTGGTAAAGGTGCACTTGTTTTGTTATATTTGTGTCTTTTGTGAAAGTGTTTATTTGATATTTGGACTTCAGTCTTCACTCATTACACACTTTATGCAAACATTTTAGCATTAGCAGTACAACATGAAAAAAGTTTGTTTTAGTTACGTGTTCCACATTACTTGCCTCTCATTTCCTGTCATCCAACATTTACTCAGATCGTTGTAGAAACGGAACATACATGAAATGTATGCATTCCAAATAACAATGTTTATGATATATTATTTACCCAACACAATTCTATGCACCTCACTCCCAGATAAACAGATTTGAGCTGTGAGAACTTCAGTTGCGTTGGTTTGGGATTTCAGGCTCCTTCCTGCTTGTACCAAATGACACATTTAAAGTCGACAGCTGACCAGGAGAAATAACAGGCAGTGAGAAATCAAAGTCGATCACTCAGCGGGTGGTGGGGACTTAAAGCCGACGGTCTCTTAGTGATTCAGCTGAACGTGGAAAGCGTCAAAGCACCAAAGTTACTACAAAAACGGAGAAGATGACATCAGCGCTAAACGTAAGTTCTACCTGCTTTCTGCAAATTTATATGTTGTGTGTCCTTCAGCATGTACAGTTCAGGTTTTCTGGCCGACAGTGTAGACAGTTTCACCTGCCAAAAGTGTTAAGTTAAATTAGGACCACGTTAGGAACTTGATAGCAATTAGGCAAACCGAAAATTGGATTGACTTGGTTTGTTTAGACAATTCGGCTACTTCTGATTCGGCTTCAGTCTCTCCAAGTCATACTGTATTCAGTGCGCGGCCTAAGTCAGCAGCACCAATTCAGCCATAGGGCGAGTGGGTAAAAGTAAGAGGGGGGTCTAAGAAGCCAAAATTTATTCCCTCGTTGCCCAGGTCACCAATTCGCACCCAGAAAGATTCTCAGCACTCCGCAGCGCGCCTGTGGAAACTGAGAATAAGAAAGTGCTCATAATTGGCAATTCCATAGTGTGGAATGTTAGAATTCCAAACTATGCTAAACCAGCAGTTAATGTTAAATGCCTCGCAGGGGCCAAGAGTTCTGACATAGAGGCCGCATTGGACCATGTCACAGATGATGCAGTATCTACCTTATTGCTGCATGTCGGCACTAATGATACTTATTTACAGCAATCTGAGGTATTAAAGAAGAACTTCATCTCTCTATACACCAAAACTAAAAGAAAATGCCGGAATTTAGTTGTATCTGGCCCCCTACCAAGATTATATAGAGGGGATGTGATTTATAGCAGATTGCATTCCCCTCACTGCTGGCTAGAAACATGGTGTGCAAATAAAAGCAATTAGGATGATTTTTTGGGAAAGGCCTGGTTTTTTTCAAAAGAGATGGTCTTTATCTTAACTGGAGGGGATCTTATATATTATCCCAAAATATGGCAGCAAAACTGCCTGGTTGACTGATTAGCGCACCATCAAGGCCACAGTCATGTGATCTTAAATCAAAGGCTGTTGTTTATCCCACCTGTTACTATCCTGATTCTGTTACCCATAATCCCTGTTTTGGGGCATCCAGTAAATTAAGCCTTGAGGCAAACTTTAAATTACTTGATAATCAAAATATAACGTGTATAATTAGACCAAGGGATAAAACCAGACCCTCCACCAGGGGCATCTGTAATAGAAATTTACTTCAAATTAAAACAAAGAATATATCACCAGTTCAGAAAAAAACATGCAGCTTTAAATGCTTCTTATTGAACATTCACTCTCTTGTCAGTAAAGCTGTTTTGTAAATAATATTATATTAAATACAAAATCTGATCTGTGTCTTCTCACTGAAGCACGTCTTAGTAAATGTGACACTGTTCCCCTAGCTGAGGCATCACCAGATGGACACTTGTTCCTTCGTAAGTCTATAGATTCTGGACAAGGGGGAGGCCTTGGAATAATTTAACAAAATGCAAATCAGGTCTAAAAATGTAGGCAACTTTACATCCTTTGATGCATTCATTTTAAATATTAAATCAGATTCCAACACAATTATAGTGTTAGTCTACAGAGTCATAATGTGATGATATAGTGATGAAGATCATCACTGGCTGCAGCTCGAAGCGGGGTGCCACCATCGAGAGAGACGTGGAGAGAGCAAACCAAATGAACAACTTCTTTAACAGGTTTGATCACCCTAACGCACTCTCACCTTGGAGTACTGCATCCTCCAACCATCCTTCTGCTGATACCAGCATAGGTGAGACATCCCCACCTACAATTACAGCAGCGCAGGTGAGCAGAGAGCTGAGGAGACTTTGTGCCAGCAAAGCAGCAGGTCCAGATGGAGTATCTCCACGACTGCTGAAGGCCGGTGCACTGGAACTGGGGAGTCCTCTACAGCGCATCTTCAACCTGAGCCTGGAACAGGGGAGAGTCCCAAGGCTTTGGAAAACATCTTGTATCACCCCAGTCCCAAAGGTATCACATCCTAGTGAGCTGAATGACTTCTGGCCTGTTGCTCTGGCGTCACATATGATGAAGACCATGGAGCAGCTGCTGCTTCACCACCTGAGGCCACAGGTCCGCAACGCCCTCGACCCTCTGCAGTTTGCATACCAGGAGAAGGTGGGAGCTAAGGATGCCATCATCTATATGTTACACTGATCCCTCTCCCACTTCGACATAGGCAGTGGTGCTGTAAGAATTATGTTTTGCACTTCTCTAGCGCCTTCAACACCAATCAACCTCTTCTCCTTAGGGACAAGCTGACAGAGATGGGAGTAGATTCACACCTGGTGGCATGGATCGTGGACTATCTTACAGACGGACCTCAGTATGTGTGTCTCAAGAACTGCAGGTCTGACAGTGTGGTCAGCAACACAGGAGCACCGCAGGGGACTGTACTTTCTCCTGTCCTGTTCAACCTATATACATCAGACTTTCAATACGATTCGGAGTCCTGCCACGTGCAAAAGTTCGCTGACGACACTGCTATTGTGGGCTGCATCAGGAGTGGGCAGGAGAAGGAGTATAGGAAGCTAATCAAAGACTTTGTTAAATGGTGCGACTCAAACCTGAACACCAGCAAGAGCAAGTAACTGGTGGTGGATTTTAGGAGGCCCAGGCCCCTCATGGACCCCGTGATCATCAGAGAAGACTGTGTGCAGAAGGTACAGACCTATAAATACCTGGGAGTGCAGCTGGATGATAAATTGGACTAGACTGCCAATACTGATGCTCCGTGTAAGAAAGGTCAGAGCTGACTATACTTCCTTAGAAGGCTGGCATCCTTCAACATTTGCAATAAGATGCTGCAGATGTTCTACGAGACGGTTGTGGCGAGTGCCCTCTTCTTAGTGGTGGTGTGCTGGGGAGGCAGCATAAAGAAGGACGCCTCACACCTGTACAAACTTGTGAGGAAGGCAGGCTCTATTATAGGAATAAAGCTCAACAGTTTAACATCTGTGGCAGAGTGATGGGCGCTGAGCAGGCTCCTGTCAATCAGTGAGAATCCACTGCATCCACTGAACAGTATCATTCAGGTAGATGAGCAGCTTCAGTGACAGACTGCTGTAACTGTCCTGCTCCACTGACAGACTGAGGAGATCGTTCCTCCCCCACACTATGCGACTTTTCAATTCCACCCGGGGGGGTTAAACGCTAACATTATTTAAAGTTATTGTCTGTTTTTACCTGCATTTTTATTACTCTTTAATTTAATATTGTTTTTTGCATCAGTATGCTGCTGCTGGATTATGTGAATTTCCCCTTGGCATTAATAAAGTTCACTACTTAATTACGTTTGATTTAGTCCTGCCCTTGCCAATGCACTCACAGATTAAAACAGAGTACGACATCTAGATTGTAATTCTGCTTCAAAATGTATAGATACTTTGAGTAAGACGAGTGCAATTGTGGAAAACCATTTAGATCAGTTAGCATCAAATGTAAACATGGAAAACAATTTAGATCAGCTAACATCACATTGTAATGTGACCTTGAGAGATGCTCTGGATGCACTGACTCCCCTTAAAACAAAAGTGATCAAAGCACATAGAAACTCTCCCTGGTTTAATGAAAACACTCGAGCTCTTAAATTAGAGTGTCGAAAACTGGAGCACAGATGGAGAACAACAAAGCTACATGTCTTTCAAATTGCACAGAGAGTATTAAAAAAATATAGAAAAGCTCTCTTTAAAGCAGGGGTCTCCAACAAGCTCCGGTAGCTTGCAACCCCTTTCCAAGTAGCTCGCCAAAGGGTTAATGAAGCTGTACTAATAAAAGGCAAAGCCCTCACTGACTGACTCACTCACTCACTCGCTGACTCATCACTAATTCTCCAACTTCCCATGTAGGTAGAAAGCTGAAATTTAGAGGGCTTATTCCTTACAGCTTACTTACAAAAGTTAAGCAGGTTTCATTTCGAAATTCTACACGTAACAGTCATAACGGTCGATAAGAGTCGACAACGTCCGCCATGTTGAACTTTCTTATTTATGGCCCCATCTTCACGAAATTTGGTAGGCGGCTTCCCTGCACTAACTGAAACCGATGTACTTACTTATTTCGATGGTATGACGCCACTGTCGGCCGTCATATTGAACTTTCCAAACGTAACTAATTCTCTAACTTCCCGTGTAGGTAGAAGGCTGAAATTTGGCAGGCTCATTCCTTACAGCTTACTTACAACAGTTAAGCAGGTTTCATTTCGAAATTCTACACGTAACGGTCATAACAGTCAACAACGTCCGCCATATTGAACTTTCTTATTCATGGCCCCATCTTCAAGAAATTTGGTAGGTGGCTTCCCTGAGCTAACCGAAACCAATGTACGTACTTATTTCGGTGGTATGATGCCACTGTCAGCGCCATATTGAACTTTTCAACAGTCTTTGTTACTTATGGGCCCATCTTCAAGAAATTTGGTACACGGGTTCCCAACGCTAACTGAATCCTACTTACGTACATATATACGTCCTGTCAGGGATGCCAGGGGCAATGACCCGGCCAGGACGCCATGAGGCACCGGATGTGGGTCTACGCACACCCTCGATTACGTGGGGGCCGCCTTCCTGGTTGCTTTGGGGGCCACGGGTTGAGGGCATGGAAGCCCCACCCTGTAGGGGCCCGTGGTCACCGCTAGGAGGCGCCCCAATGCCTTGGGGACCTGTTACCTCAGCACTTCCGCCACACCAGGAAGTGCTGGGGGGGAAGAATTAAAAGGGCGCCCGGAGAGCTGCTGGGAGAACAGCCGGCACTTCCGCCATGCTGGGGCGTGGCCAATGAAGGAGAGTCGGGAATCACCTGGAGCTCATCTGGGAGAATATAAAAGGGGCCGTCTCCCTTCATTCAGGGCTGGAGTCGGGTGGAAGAAGGACAAGGCACGAGAGGAGTGTGGAGGCGGCCCGAAGGAAAGGCATTTGTGTGGCCGGGACACTGTATTGGGGTTTGTGAGTGTGCACTGGACTTTATATTTGTAAATATTGTATATATAGTAAACGTGTGGTGGTGACAAACAACATGTCCGCCTGTCTGTGTCCGGGTTGGCTCCACAGTCTATAGCCTGCACCTCGGTCACCGTGTGAGGTGGCGTTGGGTCCCCCATCCCAACGCCTCCCACGTTGTTGGCTGCCTGCCTATATAAGACCGTCCGTCGCTCCGGTCTCTACATTCCCTTCCTTGCTTCGCCACGGGATTCACATCTCCCTATTGATAACTACAGCCTTTTTGTTTAATCCACGGCTTCTCCGCTGTTTTATTGTTTGTTTATTACAATTATAGTTATTGTATAGGTATTTTACACTTACTTTACATTGCTCAGGTACCCATTTCCTTTATCATTCCAACCCCCATTACCATATCTATCGAGATGATCACTATCAATCAAAGAACTGTCACTTACCAAGTGGTTTCCATGCCCGGAGATAGCATCTACCTTTTCCATTCTCTTTGTTACATATTGCACGGCCATATCAGGCTCACTCTTGATATCCGGAGGAACATTCTGTCTTATGTATTGAATGACTGGGACAGGTTCAAGGTGTGGACTGATGACGGTACAGGAGATAATTATACTACTGTACACAGGAGCACTATAAGAGTGAAATGCTTAAGCCCTTCACCTATGGTTCCGCATGTGAGTTAATGGCTGCCGCTGAATTGTTCGGTTGTTGCTTTCAAGTGTACCGAAATGGCCAAATATTTTACACCTTTCGACAGCCGCCAATGCCTCATAAACATCTTAGATTCACAGGTGACGATTTCAGTAGTGGACACTTTGATGTTTATGAATGTTTAAACTCTCAAAAGCTAGATGCGATTTTATTGATGAAACCGGTTGTGTGCTTACAACGCTTGACAGATGCCAAATGTCACTTCAACACAACAAGTCCTGCAAATACTGTCATAATTGAAACAAACCATGAAACTCAAACCGATTATGACAACAGCAATCCAAGCTGTGAGATTTGAAACAAGATTACTGTTCACATGGCCAACTGTAAGTTACATGCTCAAGAGTAAGCTCAGCACACAGCTTGGTCATGTTACAACCGGAGGGCTGAACTGACAACATGGTATACAAAGAGATCCTTAGCAAATAATTATTGGCATATTTTCCCTCAGTTTAAAAAGGTTTAATTTTCTTCTTAATAAAAATTTTAATGCAGTACTTCACCGCTGCGAAGCGCGGGTATTTTGCTAGTCCTACATAAATTGTAAAACTTTATTAGTCAAATGAGGGCTGGGCGATCTTTTCAAAAAATAACATCACGATCCTTTTAACACAAAATCACGATCCACAATCTGAATTGCAGTCTATCTTTTCAATGTGGCATACACTTAAGAGAATATCCAGACTCTAATTCATCAAGATCTAGGTAATACTTTATTTTAAATATCAAACAAATTTGAATTCAAGTGTTCTCTCGAACGCTAGCTAAGCAGAGTTAAGGAACACACCCCGTTGGTGGCGAGTGAGTGAGGAAGGCCCCTCTCCTCGGCCCGTTGCATGTCTCTGGGATTCTCACAAATAAATCCGCACTGCAAGTGAACTATGATACATAATGAAATGAGAAAAGTCGCAAAATCAACCAGAATATTCAAGCAAATTATAGAAAAAAAAAGATCTAAATCCCTGTTATAATATGTTTGTTATAATATTAAGTTTAATGTCACTGTCTCTGTGCACACTGTTATGGATTCATTCATACAGGCAGACCAAGTATAGTACACCGGGGCTCAGCATTTAGAATTGCCAGCCAAGCATAGGACTAGATAGCCAAAGACAACTGGAGGATTGTATAGTCAGCCTAAAAGACAGAATAGTATACTTCTGTCCTGTGTCAGCACAAAATCTTCTTTCCTTGTTGGGAGAATGAGAACTGCAAGTAGGCATTGTGCTATTCCTGTATTTTTTGGAGGTGAAGTTCCTTTCCTGTCCTTGTTTGGAGACCAAAGAAAGAGCCTGCACGTGGAGCAACCAGTATATAAGGATGGACCTACTACCAATACACTTTAAAGCCTATGGATGGATGATGTCTTCCGTCTGGAAAAACCTTTCAGCACAGTGATGAAAATGGCAGACTCTATAGATCAAGATCATACCTTGATATTGTCTTGCTATGGCTTCCTTTCGTCTGTTATACTGCGTAAAATCGTCATTAAAGAAAGCTAAGTATAATTCTCTCATGTGATTCTTTGTTGTACTGCCGTAATCACTATGGGAGGGATATCACATTTAAATATCATATTTCTATATTTCTCGGTTACTTAACATGCCACAATTTCAAAAGAACACATTTCCGGAGAGCTAGTGCCTCCAAAGGAAACAATCCTCGCCCAAACAAATGATCTAAATCCTTGCCGATCTAAATCCTAAATGTTCGCCAGCAAAGTGCGGTTAAGGTACATGCTTCAAGGCTGCAGCGTGAGTGAGTAGGGCCCCGCCCCACTTCCGTCTACCCGGATGCTTCTCATTCACACGCAAATAAATCGGTATCGCAAGCCAACTATGACACACAGCGAAATGAGACGTCTGAAAATCAACCGGAATTTTCAAGCAAACTGTAGAAAAAAAAAAACGATCTAAATCCTTTAAGTAGTTCTATTGTGAAAAATGGACAGACATACAGACATATACTGGATTTTATATTTTATATATTAGTAAACCTTCAAAATAATGTGCAGTTATAGTCTCAACAGTATTCTCAGCATTTCTGGAGCTTAGTAGAGCCACATAACTATAAGAATCTTCATGCAGCAGCTCTGAAAATGTCTGCTTTGTTTGGGCCTACTCGCACATACCCCTGTAAGTCTGCCTTTTCTGACACAAATGTCATGAAATCAAAGTTCAGAACAAGACTGACAGATGAACATTTAAGTGACTCCATAAGAGTGAACCTAAGTGGCTACACTCCACCATACACCTCTCTTGTTGACTCCATGCAGTGCCAGTCATCTCGCAAACTAAAAAACACATCACACATGCAACAGGACATGTGAATACTCTTGTGAAGTGAATCAGTGACATGTAACAAAATGACAAATGAATAAGTAATATCTGTGTATTTGTAATTGCATTGTTTTGTTTTGATAGCAGTCATGTTTTAATTCAATAGTGTGAGATACACTAGAAAATGCATACAGATATACAAAATGCACTTGCAGGTGAACTAAATATTTTTTGTGATGTTTTAATGCAAAATGTGAGTTGTGGACACCAGCATTTTGTAAATGTTCAGGCAAAACAAGCTTTTTCAGTTTATTTGGGTTAAAATAAGCTATGAGAATAAATGTTAGAAAACATGAGTAGCTCTCTGCCATTTTCATTTTGTAAAAGTAGCTCTCAGGGGAAAAAAAGTTGGAGACCCCTGCTTTAAAGCTTGCTCAGAATACTATTTTACAATAATAGATGGCAATAATAAAAATCCTCGGGTACTGTTTAGAACAGTTGCTAAATTAACAAATAGGAATTCAGATCTACAGTGCAAAATACCAACAGATATTAGCAGTACAGACTTTATGAACTTCTTCAATGAGAAAATTAAAAATATAAGATCCCAGATCTCTGCATCACAGTACAAACTGCATACTAGCTTAGCAGAACCTGCCTCACTGCCTCACGTTGCATTCGGCACTTTAGTAATTTTAATCTTGTAACTGAGCAGGAAGTCTTAACTTTTAATTTCTAAAATGAAACCCACTACTTGTTCCCTAGATCCAGTGCCAAAAAAACTAGTAAAAAGTGCAATGGATGTTCTTGCAGCGCCTATTCTAAAAGTTTTCATTAGTTCATTATTGCATGGCACAGTACCTGATGCACTAAAACAGTCAGTCATTAAACCATTACTTAAAAAGTCAGACCTAGACCCACACATACTAAATAATTATAGACCTATTTCAGATTTACCCTTTCTCTCTAAAATACTAGAAAAAGTAGTTGCCAATCAGCTTTAGTCACACCTTACGCATTACAATTTGAGAAATTCCAGTCTGGTTTCCACACTGGTCATAGTATAGAAATGGCACTAACACGGGTTGTAAACGACATTCTGATATCCTCTGATGAAGGAAACTCCACTGTAATTATGTTGTTAGACTTAAGTGCAGCATTTGACACCATTGACCATTCTATTTTACTGCACAGGCTAGAAAATGATGTTGGGCTTACAGGCACTGTGCTTGCTTGGTTTAGTTCTTATTTATCAAATCGATTCCAATATGTACAGAAATGTGCTGACAGTACTCCATCATTATACACAGAAGTGAGATATGGTGTCCCACAGGCTCAGTACTGGGACCTTTACTGTTTTCACTTTACATGCTTCCACTGGGATCTATCATTAGGAAACATAATGTTAATTTTCACTCGTATGCAGATGACACCCAGTTATACCTTCATTTAGATCAAATGAAGTTTCTCCGATGTTGTCTTTAATTAGTTGTGTTAGTGAATTAAAGGAGTGGATGGATGAGAACTACTTGTCTTTAAATACAGATAAAACAGAGATGTTAATTGTTGGAGGGAATGATGCTGATCACAACAATATTTTGTCATCATTTAACTCAGTTGGAATCACCATTAATTTTACTGAATCAGCCCACAATCTAGGAGTTATCTTTGATTCTAGCATGTCATTTAAAGTGCATATTACAAAGTTGTCCAAATCATGTTTCTTCCATCTTAAAAATGTTGGGAAATTAAGGCGCTTTCTAAATAAACAGGATTCTGAGAAATTAATTCATGCATTTATTTCTAGTAGGATTGACTACTGCAATGCGGTGTTCACTGGATGTTCAAACTGTTCTTTATACAGCCTCCAGTTAATCCAAAATGCTGCTGCAAGAATTATTACAAGAACAAGAAAATACAAACACATAACTCCAGTTCTTAAATCCTTACACTGGCTCCCGGTTAAGTTTAGGGCAGATTTCAAAATCCTCCTTTTAACATATAAAGCATTAAATGGCCAAGGTCCGGCTTACTTGTCTGAACTTATCATGACTTACAAACCAGAGCCACATTAAGATCTCAAGATGCTGGTCTGCTTATGATTCCAAGGATTAATAAAATAACAGTGGGAGGTCAAGCTTTTAGTTACAGGGCCCCTAAACTGTGGAATGGTCTGCCTGCTACTATAAGAGATGCCCCTTCGGTCTCAGCTTTTAAATCCCAGCTGAAGACTCACTACTTCAGTTTAGCATATCCTGACTAGAGCTGCTGATTAACTGTACAGACTGCATCTCTGTTGTTAGTCATTAGCACTAAAACATAAGTAACATGATAATTATAATTTGTTATTAACCCTCACCTATTCTGTTTCTCTTCTTGGTACTCAAATGTGGCACTTGGTGCCATGGCCCACCTGCCAAGTTGTTTTGCCTGCCTAAGGTAAAGTCATCCCTGATGGAGGATCGAGGAATCATGGGTAGAGGGGTCCTTTCATCGGATTGTCTGGCCCAGCACTGTTTCAGCTGTGGAATAGCCAAATGGCGGAGGCAGCTTGATTGTTGAGGTCTCCAGGACTCTAAACAAATCCAAATCATATTATGTGATATCATCTACTTTGAAATTCTGCTCCGTACTTGTAAAAGTTGAGGATTTGTTCTGTTTTGTGTATTGTATTGTATTGGATTGAGCCCCTTCTTTTTGACACCCACTGCACGCCCAACCTACCTGGAAAGGGGTCTCTCTCTGAACTGCCTTTCCCAAGGATTCTTCCATTTTTTCCCTACAAGGGTTTATTTTTTTTTTTGGGAGTTTTTCCTTGTCTTCTTAGAGAGTCAAGGCTGGGGGGTTGTCAAGAGGCAGGGTCTGTTAAAGCCAATTGCGACACTTCTTGTGTGGTTTTGGGCTATACAAAAATAAACTGTATTCTATTGTATTTGCAAAAAAAGGCGGTGATGAGAAGTTATGAAGCAATTTAAGATGGCCCAGAATTACAAGTTTTTTCGTAGGCTTCAGGGATTCTAGTGTTAAAAAATGTTAGATGTGGGCTGGCTGTTTGCAGTCAGTATAGAGGGAAACAGAATTGAGGAATATCAATGAAAAATATAGATGAGAAAAGATTACAAAGGTGTACAGTGTGGCTTTTTAAATGTGGATTAGAGGAAATATTGCTTGATTCTGTGCTTGGGGCATGAAAGAGAAAATTGGCCTGAATATAATTACAGCCAGAAGCAGACATAGGATAGAGATTGTAGAAGTTTGGCTTATGGGAAGGAGACTGTGGTATAACTACCCATAAACACATATTTGTTGAGACAAAACCATCCCCACATGACAAAACAAATAAACTGGAAGAATAAGAGATCAATGGTGAAAGAAGCAAGATACTTACATAACAGCAGGGTAGAAATAAGAAAAATTACAAAAAGTAGAAAAAAGGTTTAGGAAAGAGTCATGTGAGAGTATTGGCTAGCTGAAGCCCATTACAGAAACATAGTACACATTTACTTGGGAGACAATAAATTGTGGAAAGGTGTAGTACATACTGGAAGCAACTGTCAAAAAGATGATTGATGACTTTAAGCCCCGCCCCAAGCATGATTGATGACGTTAAGCCCCACCCCAAAATATGATTTATCGGGTTAATGTCAAAATAGACTTTACTTCACATTTACAGTATATCAACCTAAAAATACACATGGCGATCTAAGAAAGGGCTCCACATAAAGTATTTGCTTAGATGTGAACCTTACAGATGTGGGCGTTTGAATGAGGCTTCTTTGCCGCTACCAGGGTCACCCCGCCCCTTAGAGGCGGAACATCAACAACTCTGCAACTATGAGCTTTCTCACAAATGTCCCGCGTGTTTCGCCTCGCCCTTCCAAGGCGGTGTGGAGCCCTAGGTGCTGCATAAAGTGTTCGGCTTAGCCGTCTCCCGCCACACAATCTTTTCCAGCATTCCAAGTGTCTCCAAGAGCTTTCCATAAGCTAGGCGTTTTCGCTTTTTTCTTCCGCAATGGCTGGCATGGCAAAAAATATTTTTGTGATTGTTGGTAAGTGTAGATTATCGAAATATGTGCCGTTAATGATCGTCTCTCTTCAAACTATGTACAGCTAGAAGTAAAGGGAGCAGAAGTGGGAGCTACAGGGACTGGAACAGAGGAGACAGTGACTGGAACAGAGGGGGCACAGGGGCCTACTGAAGTAGAGGGTGCAGAAGTGGGAGTTACAGGGACTGGGACAGAGGGGGCACAGGGGCATACTAAAATAGAGCTACAGGGACAGAAATAGTGACTGGAGCAGAGATTGCCGAGACAGAAGTGGGAGCTACAGGGACTGGAACAGAACGGGGGCACAGGGGCATACTAAAATAGAGGGACATGCCTGAACGTTCATATAAGTAATACGTTTGTGCATTTCCATAAAAGGTAATCAGCATGAAATGTACATTACCATTAAAAAGTATTACGTTTGTACATACTTAAATACATTAAATCTAGGGTTCTTATAAACAACATTTCGATTTAAAAGTACGGCCGAAAGAAGAACTGACTCACTTTTTGAGCAACCAACCGGTCAGAAAGCGGATTTATAAAAGAACATCATTTCATCAGTTTGAAGAGAGACGATCATTAACAGCACATATTTCGATAATCTACACTTACCAACAACCACAAAAACATTTTTTGCCATGCCAGCCATTCCAGAAGAAAAAAGCGAAAATGCCTAGCTAATGGAAAGCTCTTGGAGACACTTGGAATGCTGGAAAAGATTGTGTGGCGGGAGAGGGCTAAGCAGAACACTTTATGCAGCACCTAGAGCTTCGCACCGCCTTGGAAGGGTGGAGCGAAACATGCAGGACGTTTGTGAGAAAGCTCATAGGTGCCGAGTTGTTAAAGTTCCACCTCTAAGGGGCGGGGAGACCCTGGTAGCGTCAAAGAAGCCTCATTCAAACGCCCACAGCTGTAAGGTTCACATCTAAGCAAATACTTTATGTGGAGCCGTTTCTTAGATCACCACATGTATTTTAAAGTTGATATACTGTAAACGTGAAGTAAAGTCTATTTTGACATTTACCCGATTAACGCAGCTAAAATACAGTATCGGAAAGAGCCCTTTCTTAGATCGCCACTTGTATTTTTAGGTTGATATACTGTAAATGTGAAGTAAAGTCTATTTTGACATTTACCCGATTAACGAGGCTAAAATACCGGCAAAAGAGCCGGGTTTGTACTTGGTATATAGACAACTTTTTATCAAGTTCCATAGACAGCGAGAACCGTTTTTAATCACTATTCTTGCGAGCTTGTAAAGATCATTGTGAATATAAGAGAGAGTCGTTAGTGGAAAATATTTCATTTAATAACTTTGTTCTTAGACCATAGGAATGTAAAAAGTCTTTTTTGACCTTTATAGCTTTTTAAAAACAGTCTTGTGATTAAGAATTTTAGTAAAAATCAGAAGGAGTGTATATTTTCTTAATTGCTTTGATTCGGGGTGAGAATAAGTATTTTACTTTATGATATAAAAAATAGAACACAATAAGATAAGTGCTTATAAAATAAAGATGCGTGTCGTGAACTTATAACTTAGAGCAGGGAGTCAATATCTTATATCTTTTTTAGAAAATTGTACATTTATTTTCTTACTATAAGTTTATAACTTAGAGCGGGGGAGTGAATACCGTTTCAGTTATGGCTATGCAGGAAAGATAAGTGCTTATAAAATAAAGATGCGCGTCGTGATCTTATAACTTAGAGCAGAGAGTCCACATCGTTTTTAGAAACGGTCGGCTAGATAATTGTATATTTATTTTCTTACTATTAGTTTATAACTTAGAGCGGGTGCGTAAATATTTTATAGCATTTTAATGTAGTCGTACATATGCGTGGCCTTCATGCAAGATAAGTGTATATTTAATTTTATAATATTAGTTTTGAATCTAGTGTTTATAAAATGAGGACGTGTGTGTCATTAGTTTATAAGCACGGGTGTGTGAATATTTTCAGAAAGTTACACATAGGCATAGCTATGACTGCAAGATAAGTGTATATTTAATTTCTTAATATTAATTTTGAACCTAGTGTTTATAAAATAAAGCCACGTGTCCTAAGTTTATAGCTTATAAATACATTTTCATACTTTAATAGTTTCATATTTGTATATGCTCATATTTTCACAAATCATATTTTTATATTTTCATATTTTTATATTTTCACTAGCAAAATACCCGCGCTTCGCAGCGGAGAAGTAGTGTGTTAAAGAAGCAATGAAAAAGAAAAGGAAACATTTTGAAAATAACATAACATGATTGTCAATGTAATTGTTTTGTCACTGTTGTTAGTGATGAGTGTTGCTGTCATACTGTATATATATATCTATACATATACACATATATATACACACACACACACATATATACATACATATATATATCTACATATATACACATACATATACATACACACATACATACATACATACACACACACATATGCACACAAATACATATATATATATATATACATATACATACACACATATATAAACATACAGTATATATACATATACATACATATCTACATATATACACACACAGCTATTTCGTATCAGTGCAATACGCTGCTTGTTAAAACGGATAACTCCGCTCTTACGTGCAAGTCTGCGTGGATATTATGAACTATCGTATTTGTTCAAGTTCTATTTAAATTTTAAATAGAAGGAATTTTTATTTAGTCGACAGAAATATCTTTGGTAGGAATGGTAAAAACAGACAGGAATATTATTCCTGAATAAATCAACTCAAACCTTAAACAACTTATAATATTTTGCTCTCCATAAAAATATATCCTGTCTAAATTATACAAGTTAGAAATAAAGTAAACGTTAAAAGAACAAACATTCAAATTTCTTTACTCCTATGTAATTTTATATAAAAAATAAACTTAGATTTTAAATATCCCAAAAGATTTTGCTCTCCATAAAAATATATCCTGTCAAAATTATACAAATTTAAATATAAACATGTTGCATAACAAAACCTGGAAATATAAATAAAATGTGTTCCTTTCAGCAATAACAAATCAAATCATTCAGTTGTCTTTGCTCATATGTCATTTTAGAGCTGGACGCCTGGCATCTTTTTTTGGCAACAAGTTTGTTTATGTTTGGTGTGAGGTTCTGTGTTGTGGAGATTCTCAGGATGGATTGCAGGTGCTCATCAGTGAGGCAACTCCTGTGTGCTGTTTTGTTAGTCTTTATCACTGAGAAGAGCTTCTCACACAGATATGTGCTACCAAACATGCACAAGGTTCGAGCCGCATGTAGACGGACTTTTTTTGTTCTTCAAAGTCACCAAAGCGCCGTGCAAACTCAGTGCGCTCAGTTTATCAGCAAAGTGCGTATTTGGGAACACCGTAGTGACGACTTGTTTCAACATTACTTGGCAACAGGGAAAGTGGGGCAAGTTGCACTGGTGCATTTGTGTCTCCCATAAAAGCAGCTTCACTTGAAATCACTTTGTGATTGTGCATGGGTAAAAACGTCCGCTGAAGTGTCAGATTCTTATTTAATTCTTCTGCTTTCTGTATCTTCTGCATTGCATTCAGGTCTTTCAGGTTACCCTGATGTTTTGTCTCATAGTGCCGTCTTAGATTAAATTCTGTAATTACAGCCACATTAGCTCTACAAATGAGACACACAGGTTCAGTAAACATATACTCAGCCTCCCATCGGTTTTTAAAGGCTCTATTTTTAGAATCAACTTTTCTCTTCAGCATCGTGTGAGCTAGCTTCGCAATAACTTGCAGCATCATAAGCTAGACTTGATTAACGCGGTAAGAGTTCAGCAAGGCAGCTGAAGCACTGCATTATGGGATCTGTAGTTTATTGTGTTACCTGCGCTTCATATACCCGGGCCATTAATAACAATAATACAGTATATATAATGATCTCGGGCGGATATAATTACACGCCGGGCAGAATGTGGCCCGGCCCTTGAGTTTGACACATATGGACTAAATAGAACTTGAAAAGATATATTTTTTCAAATGTGATCGCGCAATTCAGATAGAGTTGACGCACTACAGCCTGCATGCCTCAATAAGTCATCCTCCCCTCGCCCTTACTTTTTTACCGTTCATCTAATGAATACACTGAGTATGGCTTTATCAAAACAATCATTGATGGCGAATAAAGTATCCATTATTCGAGTATGTAGATCGGGATATATATATACATATATATTGTCACACACGTGCGAGTTGGAGGCAGTCAAAGAGCCTAAAGGTGAGTGAAATCTCGCGAGACAAGGGTTTATCACGTGGTGCTTACCTGACTCTTTCTATCTACAGAAAACCGGAAGACAAGTAAAACAGTCGCAAAATCACAAATCCAAAATGGCCGCGATGACGTCACTTCCGATTTCCATCTGACGACGTCACTTCCGGTTCCAACTCGATTACTTCAGTCTGCTCCTGGTGACGTTGGTTCTGTGGTCCCGCCTCCAAACGTCACTTCCTGCCAACCACTTCCTCCCATCATCCCATCCTCTATATAAACGCCATTTTGTTACAGCATTTCATTCATTTGTGTACTGAAAAAGGTCATATTTGGATCATTTTTTTCATTTTCTGGACGACAATATACGGGGATAAAACCTCAAAACTTTTTCTATTTTGAGGACTCGTTATTTATTACAATATATACCCGCGTATCGCAGCGGAGACGTAGTGTGTTAAAGAAGCTATGAAAAAGAAAAGGGAACATTTTAAAAATAACGTAACATGACTGTCAATATACAGTTTTTGTTTTGTGAGTGTTACAGAGTGTTGCTGTCATCAAGGATTTGATTATCATTATTTCTTTCAATCAGGTTCGTATTTGTAGGATGTGTTGTGTTCAACTTACATTCCGTGTTTGTCAATCGTTCTAAAGATGACAGGTTTCATTCATCGATTCGTTTCTTACTGCATCAATAAACAGCTCGTCTTCTTCATCTGAGACCTGACACTGCATGCACGGGTTTTTTACACTGTCTTCCTTTAGCGGGACATTGACTTTTTCCACCGTGTGCTTTGTTTCCGCAGTAGCTGGATTTATGAATATGCTTATATGTATCAGACGCTTCATATTTTTTGCTGCCTTTTCAATTGTGTAATTCGGTTTTTGTTCAGCGCTCTTTGGAACTGTTGCTTTTTGGCTGTGCACTGCGTCAGTTCACGTGAGCCGCTCGGTGTACATGCATCGAAGGTTCCCAGCTGTGCTGGTGCCATCTCGTGCTATGTCCATGGCTGTATTTAATGTTACCTTAGTCCTGGCACTTAAAACTTTCTTTCGCAGTTTCGCCGAGTTTGTGCCAAACACCACCCTGACCATCTCATCTTCCTCTGCATAAGCACAGTCCTTCACCCGTGAATATTTAGTGGGAGTTTGCTATTGGATTGCCGCTGACGGACGGCCTTATATGGGCAGGCACTAAGTTACAAACGCCAGCGGCAGCCTGTCTATGAACTTAATTTAAAGTGTAGGTTTACATCGTGCTTTGTTTCCGAAGTAGCAGAACTCATGATTTAACTGCTTATGGGCAAACAGGAATGTAAATTATACTGTGTACACAATAATAAATTTGAAATAAACTGATTAACTGTTCAACAAAGTTTTTGCTTCTTGAACACTGCTGGGTGTTTCTTATAGATTTTTGGGTGCTAATCACGAATATCACATCGAAATTTACCCATTGTAAATTTCAGAGAAATCTTCAATTTTGTCATGATTTTTTCTTATATTTGTATCCAAACATTTTCGCTCCCGTAAGTGACTTAACAACAGTTTGTGCAGCCTGGGCATGTCCAGGCATGGAATCAGGCCATGCTGGAAGCTGTTCTGTGGAAGTTGACATCCTGGGCAGGTCTGAACGAGCTTGATGCGGTCTCAGCATGCTATAAAAGGTGGCTTACATACACCGATCCTGCTTATTTGGTTTATAAAGATAGTTAGTGTGTATGTATAGTATCAGTATAGTAAAGTATAGTATCTGTAGCAATATAACAGTAAGTAAGCTTGATGGTATAGACGCTTTGGTGTCGGGCGATATGCCTCTTCAATGTCGTAACAGCCGCAATATATTCTTCTATATCTGTGGCAAATATACATTTGCGCCTCAGAGACGTTGGAGGACTGCTCTTGTAAAGAAAGCTTATAATCTGTATTTCGGCTGCAAAATTGGTGATCAAGACAAGGAATGGGCGCCTCACATTTACTGTACGACATGTGCTGTCAATCTGAGAGCCTGGCTCAGAGGCATTCGAAAGACAATGCCGTTAGTGGTTCCGATAATATGGTGAGAACAGAAAGACCATGTGACAGACTGTTACTTCTGTTTGACTAATGTGTCTGGATTCTCTGCCAAAAACAAGAAGTCAATTGAATATCCTAATCTGCCTTCAGCAATCAGACCCATGCCACATGACGACAGTCTTCCAATTCTGAAACCAACAGAGGATTGGACCTTAGACAAACAAGATGAAGAAACGGCAATGCAGGGTACTGATAGTGACATTGACCTGGATTTTGAATCGGCGTCATCAGGCAATCCACATCTGATAAAACAGTCCAAAGTGTACGATTTGGTCAGAGATTTTGGTCTGTCAAAAGCAAAAGCCGAGCTGCTGGGTTTGAGACTGCAAGAATGGTGTTTGCTGTCACCAGGTACGAAAATTTCTGTGTTTCGAGGCAGACATCATGATATAACCAAATTTTTTGCACAAGTCGACAGTCTCTGTTGTGACATTGAAGGATTGTTCTCAGCCTTGGGTTGTGATTACAACCCGGAAGAGTGGCATCTCTTCACTGATTTATCAATGTTAAGCCTGAAAGCTGTTCTGCTCCACAACGGCAATGTTTATCCTTCCGTACCTGTTGGCTATGCAGCACACATGAAAGAAACGTATGAGAATATGGAACTGTTGCTGAAGCACGTCCAGTATACTGTAGCAGGTACACCTGGAATATCTGTGGAGATCTTAAAGTCGTTGCTCTGTTACTAGGACTGCAGCTCGGCTATACAAAGTACTGTTTCATCTGTGAATGGGACAGCCATGCCAAAGAGTCGCACTATTCTCGACAGAACTTAAAAAGTTAGTTCCAGGACAGAAAAATGTAGTACATGAATTGCTTGTCAATCCAGCAAAGATATTTTTGCCTCCTCTTCACATAAAACTGGGATTCATGAAGAATTTTGTGAAAGCACTTAAAAAGGAAGGCAAAGGTTTTTGTTATTTAAGACAGATGTTCCCAAGAATAACTGACGCCAAGATCAAAGAGGGCATTTTTGTTGGCCCCCAGATCATACCTGTTATGAGTGACAAGTGATTTGAAGATCTGTTAGTTGGGCCGGAAAAAATTGCCTGGAAAGCCTTCAAAGACATTGTTGACAATTTTCTGGGCAATTACAGAACACCAAACTACATTCAGCTGGTAGACAAACTTTTCAAAGCATACAAGGCAATGAAGTGCAACATGTCATTTAAGATTCATTACCTCCACTCACACTTGGACTTCTTCCCCGCAAATCTCGGTGCTTTCAGTGACGAACACGATGAAAGGTTTTACCAGGACATTGCTACGATGGAGAAACGATACCAGGGCAACTGGAATCCATCAATGCTTGCTGACTACTGTTAGACACTGCAATGTAAGGCACTAGACATTGAATACAAAAGAAAATCAGGAGCAAAACACTTAATTCTGTTGAATTTATTAGATTTTAGCCATGTTTATGTTTCACATAGACATTTATATGTTTACTGACAATAATGTATATTTCTCAGAGTTACTATGTGATAAAGTAAAACCTAAACTAGATTTGTGCATACCCAGTAGGTACTTGTCACAATCAGCAAACTCTTCAGGAAGCAAGACTTTAAAAAAAAAATGTTGTGCAGTGATTCTATATATCAAAGGAGTGCCTTACGTCTTTTTAAAAAGCCAGTGCCATTGTCCCTTTGCATGTGCATCATACCCTGCAAACTCACAATAGTAATCAACACTCAGTGTTATGCATTTTTTGTGTCATGTCATTTGCATGCGTGATAAGAAGAGGCAAATTATTTACTATAGCCAAGCCATGGCAATACAATGTAGAATTTTTTTTTCTATAACGCATGTCGAGCCTGTTTTTTTGTTCAGAATATGGTAAAAAGAAAACAACTGAGATACCATGTTCAAGTAAATAAAAGTAACTAATAGCTTCTAGTTTCCTGGTGGTAGAAATTTATTAAAATCTATTTACTGAGGCGGATCTAATTTTAGAGTTTCGTGCCAATACTGATGTGTAGCAATTCTAAATGAACTTGGAATGAACCACTTTTGAATCATTGTGATAACATTGCTGAATACTGCTACATGTTTGGAGTTGCAGCAAGCTGTGAGACAACAAAACTAAAATGTCTGCACTCCACTCAGTGCAGATGGTTTCTGAGGTACATGGGTAGAGCAGCTAATTAATTGTAATCCACAAGCATTTCTCCATATCTTTAACCACACACAATGCAATAGTATCAAATATCTTCGATGTTTTGAAATGACGTGAAGTTTTAAAACATTGCACATCAGACAGACACAGATGAAGATTATCCAACGTCACTTGTTTAGTTATGTAGTAAAAGCTCATACTCTTGGAAACTGGTGTAAGTTAAGGGGACATACATTTCAGACTGAAACCAGGAATCTTTCCTCCTCATGAAGAGTTGAGAGTATTTGGAGCAAAACATTAAGTCATGTAGTGGAAGTTCGAAACCCAGGCAACTTTTTAAAAGTATCTGTAGGAGATATAAGGACAACTTTGCTATGAGCTAAGTAAACATTGATGATGGAATAAATGGTCTCCCTTGTGTCTTTAATTTTATACGGAATTTCAGCCAGTTAGAATTAAAAGATGTACCTCTCCAAGGCTACATAAACTATAACACACTTCAAAATATAAACAACAATGTACTTAGATTGAGACCAGCCAAAACAGAGAAATAATTTTAAAAAGTGCAACCCCAATTCTAAAATAGTTGTGACACTGGGTAAAATTTAAATAAAAACAGAATTCAATGATTTGCACATCTCATAAACCCTCATTTTATTCACAACAAAACATAGAAAACATATCAAATGTTGTTAAGACATTTTACTATTACATGAAAAATATTCGCTCATTTTGAATTTAATGGAAGCAATACATCTCAAAAAAGTTGGGATGGGGCAACAAAAGGCTGGAAAAGTAAGTGGTACAAAAAAGAAACAGCTGAAGGGAACTTTTTGTGAGAATTATGTCAACTGGCAACAGGTGACATGATGGGGTATAAGAAGAGCATCTTATTGAGTCAGAGTTTCTCAGAAGTCATCAATCTGCAAAAAAATGTGTCTACAAATTGTGGAACAATTTCAAAATCTTCCTCAACATAAAATTGTGAAGACTTTCAACATCTCATCATCTACAATACATAATATTATGAAAAAGATTCCAAGAATCTGGAAATCATGGGCTCAGGAACACTTTTAAGAAATCATTGTCTGTGAACACAGCTAACTGTTCCATTCACAAATGCACGTTAAATCTCTACGCAAAGAAGAAGCCATATGTGAACACAATCCGGAAACACTGATGTCTTCTCTGGGCCAAAACTCATTTAAAGTGGACTGTAACAAAGTGAAAAACTGATATGTGGTCAGACAAATTGATATTTGAAATTCTTTATTGGAAAATTTGTTTCAGTCTTTTTCGGGGAAGGCATATTTCAGAAAGACAATGCTAAAATGCATACTGCATCTATTACAATAGCATGGCTTCGTAGTAGAACACTCGGATGCTGAACTGGTCTGCCTGCAGTCCAGACCTTTCACCAACATTTGGCACATCATGAAATGGAAAATACGACAAAGACGACCTGGGACTTTTGAGTAGCTAGAAACAAGTATCAGATAAGAATGGGACATCATTCCTCTCCCAAAAGTCCAGCAACTGGTCTCCTCAGTTCCCAGATGTTTACGGACTGTTGTTGGTAAACATGGCCCTGTCCCGACATTTTTGAGACGTGTTGTTGCCATTAAATTCAAAATGACCTTATTCTTTTCTTAAAATGGTACATTTTCTCACTTTCAACATCTGATATGTTTTCTATGTTCTATTGTAAATAAAAAATGGATTTGAGATTTGCAAATCATTGCATTGTTTTTTATTTAAATTTTAAATAGCATCTCAACTGTTTTGGGGTTGGAGTTGCAAACTAAATTTAAGTTCTCTCCTTTTTTTCTTTAGAACCTCTACCTATGCTGTGTATTTATGAACATGTAACCGATTCTAGGTGTTCTGTAAAATTTTGAAGCTCTCTCTTGTCCTGTGTCTTAATTCATTGCAATCACTATGCCTACAGTGTTTATTCTGCAAAAAAAAAAGTGAAATAGTAGCTAAATGAATGTCAAAAGTATAACTTTTTTTTACCCGTGATATGTAGCTTGCATCAGTGCAGTCCATCCATGAACGCTATCCTGCTGGTTAATGTCTGCATGTCTCTCTACAAGTAACTGAACAGCATCCAGTTGTCCATTTACAGCAGCAATCATCAAAGGTGAGGCTCCTTCAGAATTAGCAATGTTTACTTGATTCAAGTCCTCATCCAAAATCTCCCGAAGAAGCTGCAAGTTGCCTACAAAATGTAAAGATATCATATTAAAATTATTGAATTTATAGACCAGAGATCCACTGGAGGGACTGCCCTTCTCCACTGATTTGAAAGTGCCCAAGAATTTCCCACAAGAACAGCATGCTGCCACAGGGACTATCATTAAAACAAGCAGATGGAGAAAAAAAGAACAATCACATCTACAAACTTTGGTTCTGTATTACACAATTATTTCAACTTTTTCCTTTTCTGCATTAAAACTTAAAATGACCCATTACTAAATAACTTTTTTGTATGCTTAATGCACATTTTAAACAATGCTGTATTTAAATTATCTCTCTAAATCACAGAACAACAATGAACAAGGTTGTCTGAGAAGTCTCATTCATTAAGGAAAATGGAAAGCTCACAGGAGAGAGGAAACCAGAGTTTTTTTTTTTGTCCTTGGAGCAAAAGCTGACCTGCTTCTGAGACAAAGGTAAATTTTAGGACTTGGCTGGAAGTCAGATGCAAATTGAGTCCACAGTGCAGTGGAGTGCTGCGGAGAAGGCTCAGCTACCTGGACAGTAAAAGGGTGGAGGTAAGAATGGCAGGGCTCTTGCATGCCTGATTCACATCATAGTGCCTTGCATGTTTCGGGGGAGTGATGATGCTCTAATATTGGGTTCACCACTGGAAAGGCCATTGCCTTTATTCAATCTAAAGTCACTTTCCAAGGCCAGGGTAGTACATAGATGAAATAAAGTAAGATCAAATGTCACCACTGAACACAGGCAAACAAAGAATGGGAGAGGCCTAATAATAACCATTTCATTTCAAATTGTATATTACATACAGGGAACATGAACTTTTCTGGCTACCCAAAGATAAACCCAGGAAGACGCAAGTAATTACTAATAAATGATACCATCCAAAAAGTATATTTTACAATAACAATAGTACCTCTCTGACAACGTAAACCATATACTTAAGAAGATTAGTTATTTTCGAGGTGGAAGCCTCTATGCACAATTTGGCATAAGGAAAAAGCCACTAGACAAAAAAAATTTTAACAGTGTGCATGCTGTCAACTTACACTGCAAAGCAAAGCTAGCACACGGGGGTGTTCCGGCAATCTTCCACGGACACACCCCCGTGTGGCGGAAATGCCGGCTGCATCCCCGGAAGCACTCTGGGTGTCCCTGCTCCTCTTCCTCCCAGCACTTCCTGGTGTGGCGGAAGTGCTGAGGTCTAGGGTTCCCAAGGCATTGGGGCATCCCCTGGCGGTGATCACAGGCCCCTACAGGGTTCGGCTTCCATGCCCTCAACCCATGGCCCCCAAACCAACCAGGATGGCGGCCCCCACGTGATCCAAGATGGGTGCACACCCTCTTCCGGTCCCTCAAGGCATCCCAGCCGGGTCGTCGCCCCTGGCATCCCTGACACAGGATAGATGAACATTTTATTTAAGAAATGTTATAGAAAGGTTTACCCTTTGGGTAATCACCATCACTGTGGCCCATAAAGATATTTTTCTCTTGTAGTCTAATTTAAATGTATCAGAGGTCTAAAAGATGGTTCCATTTTACTAGAATTTAGATTACATGAACAGGAGATATTAATGAATAATGATGAAAAAATGTTTTACTTTGATACAAGAAGCAACATTTTGGATGACCTAGGGGCTTTTCCAAAATCAGTATTTTCTCATATGAAAATTCTGAAATTTATAGTTGGCTAACCCTGAATTATGTATAAATTTCACCTCAGATACAAAATCTGATTTCCTTGCCTTTGATTAGTAAGAGTAGTAATGCATTACTAACTGAGTTCTGTAAATATAACAGAATTTCTAACAAAACCAATTTGTTTATCACCAAAGGGACAGTTATTTTTATTTAGCAATCTTCAGTAACTGTAATTGTGTATTACATTTTTAGTGACTGAGTTTTCTAATAGAACCAGCCAATGCATTTCTCTCTCCCTCTCTATATATTGGACCCAAGCTGTTATCTGGGATTCTATAAATTGTATTTGAATTTTTTGGTACTCTTGCTTTTTTATGCAGTATTTATTCAGGGAATGATATTGGGTGGTATCACATTCTCACACAGTTGGCCCAGAACACAACTGAAACTAGCCTTTGCCTTGTATCGTGACAAATCTGACATTAAAATCTTGACAGTATGCTTGTCATTTTACCCACTGATCTAGATACTATTTGGAGAAATATTATGAACAAGAGAACTGTAATGAAATAGGTGGATGCTTAGCTCATCACATAAAAAGCAAAATAAGATATTTAGAATTGAGAGTTACATAGCTAAATTAAGCACCCACAATTCAGTATACCGAGTTTGGATGTTCTTTTTCTGCTACTGTCAGTTATCCTTCTACATCTGGGGGAAAAAAGGAAAAATAAATCATGACACAATTCTAAATTGGCCAGTGTGTCTTCAGACATGTACATAAACCATATGATACCCTGACACCGAATTCAAGGTTTGCTCACACCAGGTATTTAGTGATCTCAGGACTTGAAATGCATAAGTTTAGAAAATTATTGGATGTAGGAGATCTCACACAAACTCACAGTGATGTGGACGACTTCCCCTGGCAAGTAAATCAGGAGTATTCTAAGGTTTTTGTACCTGACAAATATGTCAATGAATTGTAATCTTTATTTGTCTGATTGGGCTGTACTTCCACCTTCTGAAAGCCATTGGTAGAGGACATCCTTCCAGTTTGTCAGAGGGCATGGACTCAAGACCATTATCCTTTCAAATCGTAATTAAAACAAGGAAATGCGCTCTCAGACTAAGTCCATCCTTACTATTTCACTGTGTCAAACAAAGAATTCAAACAAGAAACCAGAGAAATTTCTGCAAAATAGATAGAAGATGCAATATGTGGATTGCATTTCTCATATATAAAGGATTTATAATTCAAAAACAGAATAGTTTTTAATCAGTGAAAAAGAAAATCAACTCTTCAAATCTTACAAAAAGAAATATTCCTTTAACTTTGCAACAGATGCTTGGGATATGGGCCTGGAAATAGTATTCGTGTCAGACTTGCTCAGAAAATCCAGTGCTGAAAACAACTGATTTCTCAATAAATTACAAAAATCATGACCAAAATAACACACACAAAAACATTTTAAAAATAAAATACTTTAAAAATTTCAGGTAAATATAGTCATGCATGTTCTGTTTTGTGTGTGAAAAAAACCTTGAATTCGGTGTCAGGGTATCATATGGTTTATGTACATGTCTGTTTTTCTTCATCCAATGGTTTAAATTTTGCATTAAATAACTACAACAGTATTTCTGCTATCCATTAATTTTCTCACCCTCATGGATCAAAACAGATGACAGGAAAAATATTTTACCTAGAATGTATTTATTCTCACCAATGAATCATGGCTGTTTGAATAATATCTTTGTTGTTTCCTTTAGTTCGTGTTTTATAATGCACGTGTAGATGGTCAAACTGATATTTTCAGGTTTTTATTGCTCCTGGAACACATTTAGTCAATCAACTTTAAAAGTTAGCTTCAGACATCTTAAAGGAGGGATTACTGCTTGAAGTCACTCAATTTCATATTATTTAACAAATATTTGAAAAACTGATTTTCTTAATAAACACTAGAATTACCTGAGCCTACGAAAAAAACATGCAGATCCAGCCCACCTTAAATCCCCTTGCACCTCTCCGTCAGCGTCTTTTGTCCTGTAAATGTGCCCATTAAGACAAGCAGCAAGCAGCCTGCTATTCCATCCCCACCACCGCCGCAAAACGTGCACAAACTTCTCCCAGCTCATGTCTTCATTGATTATCTGGGAGTGAAGTGCTGAAGTTTTAGAGTGGAAATAATAGATGCTATTTGGAACACATTCGTTTCATGCGTGTTCCGTTTCTACAATAACCTGTGGAAACACATTGTTAAAACAGAAACTTTTTCATATTTTAGTAGTAAATGACAAAATGTTGGCATAAACTATGTAATGTGTGAAGCCTGAAGTCCAAATATCAAATAAACACTTTCACAAAAGGTTCAAGGATAAGACAACAGTTTCTGTGGTGTAGTGCTAAGATTTGCAGACTTGTAATCAAGAGTCCCCAGTTTCATCCCAACTGCCTCCTATATTTACCGTTTTCAGTAGTGAGCTGCTCTTATCTATACTAATAAAAGGCAAAGCCCTCACTGACTCACTCACTCATTCACTCATCACTAATTCTCCAACTTCCCGTGTAGGTAGAAGGCTAAAATTTGGCAGGTTCATTCCTTACAGCTTACTTACAAAAATTGGGCAGTTTTCATTTCGAGATTCTACACATAATGGTCATAACTGGAAGGTATTTTTCTCCATTTACTGTAATGGAGTTCAGCTCGAAAGCCGTGGGGGGCAGAGTTTTGTGTGACATCATCACGCCTTCCACGTAATCACATGAACTGACTGTCAACGCAGTGCGTAGAAAACCAGGAAGACCTCCAAAAGGCACTGAAGAAAACATGCATTATATAATTGAGAAGGCAGCAAAACAATAAGAAGCGAGCGAGTGACATATACTACCATATTCATGAGTGCTGCTACTTCGGAAAGAAAGCAAGGTGTAAACCTAAACTTTAAATTAAGTTCATAGACAGGCTGCCGCTGGCGTTTCTCATGCCCACGGGTAATGCAGGATACAAGTTTAATAAGAGGACGCAGGATATAAACGAGAGTTTTGATCACTTTGTAACTAAGTTAAAATTGCAGGTGAAGGGGTGTGCTTATGCAAATTCCGAGAGACTGTGTTTGTGGGGGATTGACAGTTAAGGCGGGTGGGGGAGTCACGTCATCATCTCCCCTCCCATTTACCTCATTTCGGTCTGAGCTGAGCTCCGCGGCTAACACCATCTTTCGAAGAAACTTCGTCACACTGCCACCAAATACTCCCAGAAAAATCCACAAGTTAATACACACGCTGTCTCTAGAGTTTCTCCACACTGAATCCTCCAGGCACTACTTACAAAAGGTTACATTGACAATCATGTTACGTTATTTTTAAAATCTTTCCTTTTCTTAGCACAAGCACAGCTGAGAAGCTTCGATGCATGTGCTCTATAACGCGTTAAAAAATAATGCATTTAATCACACTTTGCATTACAAGCAAAGGGGAACTTTTGTCAATGCATGATTTCCTGGTACACCGATTACATTGATCAGCGCATCCCGATTCATTTTACCCTCGCACCACCTTGGTTTGAGAAGAAGTCTAAAAAAATATGAGGTTAACAAAGAAAAACAGATCACCAATTCAAGCTTTATGAATAATCGATTCGCCATCAATAATTGTTTTGGTAAAGCCATACTCGGTGTAATCCTCCTTCCATTTAATAATTTTTCCGCCACTAGCCATGATTAAATGAACGGTAAAAAAGTAAGAGCGAAGCGAGGGTGACTAATTTAGGCAGGCATATATATGACAGCAACACTCGTGACAATGTCAATCATGTTACGTTATTATTAAAATGTTTCCTTTACTTTTTCATTACTTCTTTACATACATATACATATACCTCATCTTTTCTGACTATTCCTTCACTAGTTTTGCATTTGGCTACAGTCAGTGTCACTATTGGTAGGATGAGGCGATACCTGGACCCTACAGAGGTTGCACAGGTAGTCCAACTTCTCCAGGATGGCACATCAATACGTGTCATTGCCAGAAGGTTTGCTGTGTCTCCCTGCACAGTCTCAAGGGCATGGAGGAGATTCTAGGAGACAAGCAGTTACTCTAGGAGAGCTGGAGAGGGCCATAGAAGGTCCATAACCCATCAGCAGGACCAGTATCTGCTCCTTTGGGCAAGGAGGAACAGGATGAGCACTGCCAGAGCCCTACAAAATGACCTCCAGCAGGCCACTGGTGTGAATGTCTCTGCAAACAACCAGAAACACTTCATGAGAGTGACCCAAGGGCCCCATGTCCTCTAATGGGCCCTGAGCTCACTGCCCAGCAGCATGCAGCTCGATTGGCATTCGCCATAGAATACCAGAATTGGCAGATGCACCACTGGTGCCCTGTGCTTTTTACAGATGAGAGCAGGTTCACCCTGAGCACGTGACAGAAGTGAAAGGGTCTGGAGAAGCCATGGAGAACATTATGCTGCCTGTAACATCATTCAGCATGAGCAGTTTGGTGGTGGGTTAATGATTGTCTGGGGAGGCATATCCATGGAGGGTCACACAGACCGCTACAGGCTTGACAAAGGCACCTTGGCTGCCATTGGGTATCAGGATGAAATCCTTGGACCCATTGTCAGACCCTATGCTGGTACAATGGCTCCTGGTGCACGACAATTCCTGGCCTCATGTGGTGAGAGTATGCAGGCAGTACCTGCAGGATGAAGGAATTGATACCATTGACTGGCCACCACACTTTCCTGACCTAAATCCAATAGAACACCTCTGGGACATTATGTTTTGGTCCATCCAATGCCACCAGGTTGCACCTCAGACTGTCCAGGAGCTCAGTGATGCCCCGGTCCAGATCTGGGAGGAGATCCCCCACAACACCATCTGTCATCTCATTAGAAGCATGCACCGATGTTGTCAGGCATGTATACAAGAACACAGGGGCCATACAAAGTGCTGCGTACAATTTTGAGTTGCTGCAATTACATTTTGGCAAAATGGACTAGCCTGCCACATAATTTTTTCACTCTGATTTATGGGGCGTCTTTGAATTCAGGGCTCTTTCGGTTGATCATTTGCATTTCCATCAAACGATGTGGCATCCTTTCGTTCCTAACACATTACCCAGTCTATATTAGTATAGATATCCAGGAGGATTTCTTTTTCCCATTGAGATCTGATGGGTTTTCAAAGTGTTCCTTTAATTTTTTTGAGCAGTTTATATATAAATATATATATATACAGTATATATATATATATATATATATATATATATATATATATATATATATATATATATATATATATATGAATGACCTCCAAAGAGCTGAGACTTTTGATATCATGAGCGTGTCTGCAAAAACTGGGGTCTCCTGCCCAGCAAAAGTCGAGCAGCCAATGCGCATAGCTGTGCCGGCCTTTGAGACGCTGACTGCGCTTCTGCCTTAAGTCAAAGTGAGCACTTTTTTCTTCCTCCCCCTGAGCAATAGCCCAGACAAGTGCAAAGACGGGACCCCTTTTCTACACCGCGGCAAAGTAATATTAAGGCGATTCGAACTTTCTTTTGCACGTATACGATTATGAGGTTGTCAGCTCGGATTATGAAGACACGCACAGGAGTGGAGGACTGACAGTGCCATCACAGCCGATTAATGGCAGGGACGTCTCACCAGTCTACACAAGACCCACCGCGACTGTCCCCAAAAGGCGATCATATCGTCAGCGAACACATCTCTCTATACTATATAAAAGAAAAAGGCAACTTTCCTTTTTTTACACCTTTTTTCCATTTATCCCAAACCAAAGCCTCTCTCTCTTAACATTCCAGAAGACACAAAACTAATTTTCTTTAATTGCTGGTAATGCCGGTAAGGCACATTACCAGAGGCAGAAATTTGAACGGTCACATAGAAAATGTAATTTCTATACCACAGCCGTCGTGTAGCGCCTTTCAAAAGGGATCTACTACCGAGAGATGATCCATATACATTTTAGCTGCTGTTAGTACTACTTACCTGTTGTGTTACACAGTCTTTAAAATGTAGTTTACCCACAACCACTCCAGTAGTGCTCAATGTACCTGTACTTCTTAAAACGTTAATGTTTTACTGTTTAATAACTTATAGACTATTTTATTATTTTTTCCTTGCATTCAGTGACCAAAGCTATACACACACACACATACACATATATACACATACCGGTGTGTGTGTGTGTGAGTGAGTGTGTATGTATGTATCTATACTAATAAAAGGCAAAGCCCTCACTCACTCACTCACTCATCACTAATTCTCCACTTCCCGTGTAGGTAGAAGGCTGAAATTTGGCAGGCTCATTCCTTACAGCTTACTTACAAAAGTTGGGCAGGTTTCATTTCGAAATTCTACGCCTAATGGTCATAACTGGAAGGTATTTTCTCCATTAACTGTAATGGAGTTGAGCTGGAAGGGCGGAGTTTCGTGTGACATCATCACGCCTCCCGTAATCACGTGAACTGATTGTCAACGCAGTGCGTAGAAAACCAGGAAGACCTGCAAAAAGCGCTTAAGAAAACATGCATTATATAATTGAGAACGCAGCGAAAAACAATAAGAAGCGAGCGAGTGACATATACAACCATATTCATGAGTGTTGCTGCCTCGGAAAGAAAGCAAGGTGTAAACCTAAACTTTAAACTAAGTTCATAGACAGGCTACCGCTGGCGTTTCACATGCCCACAGGTAATGCGGGATACAAGTTTAATGAGAGGACGCAGGATATAAACGAGAGTTTTGATCACTTTATAACTAAGTTAAAATTGTAGGTGAAGGGGTGTGCTTATGCAAATTCCGAGACTGTGTTTGTGGGGATTGACAGTTAAGGCGGGTGGGGAGTCACGTCATCATCTCCCTCCCATTCATCTAATTTCGGTCTGAGCTGAGCTCCGCGGCTAAATGCCGTCTTCCGAAGCAACTTTGTCAGACTGCCACCAAATACTCACAGAAAAATCCACAAGTTAATACACACGCTGTCTCTATAGAGTTTCTCCACACTGAATCCTCCAGACACTACTTACAAAAGGTCACATTGACAATCGTGTTACGTTATTTTTAAAATCTTTCCTTTTCTTAGCACAAGCACAGCTGAGAAGCTTGATGCATGTGCTCCATAACGCGTTAAAAATAATGCATTTAATCACACTTTGCATTACAAGCAAAGGGAGCTTTTGTCAATGCATGATTTCCTGGTACTGTACACGATTACATTGATCAAGCATCCCGATTCATTTTATCATCGCACCACCTTAGTTTGAGAAGAAGTCTGAAAAAATGAGGTTAACACAGAAAAACATCACCAATTCAAGCTTTATGAATAATCGATTAAGCCATCAATAATTGTTTTGGTAAAGCCATCCTCCTTCCATTTTATAATTTTTCCGCCAATAGCCATGATTAAATGAGCGGTAAATAAAGTAAGAGCAAAGCGAGGGTGACTTATTTAGGCAGGCATATATATGACAGCAACACTCATGACAATGTCAATCATGTTACGTTATTATTAAAATGTTTCCTTTTCTTTTCATTACTTCTTTAACACACTACTTCTCCGCTGCGAGACGCGGGGATTTTGCTATATATATAATATATGAATGACCTCCAAAAGGCTGAGACTTTTGATATCATGAGCGTGTCTGCAAAACTGTGGTCTCCTGCCCAGCAAAAGTCGAGCAGCCAGCGCGCGCATAGCTGTGCCGGCCTTTGAGACGCTGACTGCGCTTCTGCTTTAAGTCAAAGTGAGCACTTTTAATTTTTTTCATCCTCCCCTGCGCTATAGCCCAGACAAGTGCAAACACGGGACCCCTTTTCTACACCACGGCAAAATAATATTAAGGCGATTCACACTTTCTTTTGCACGTATACGATTATGAGGTCCTCACCTCGGATTATGAAAACACGCACACGAGTGGAGGACTGACAGTGCCATCACAGCCGATTAATGGCGGGGACCAGTCTACACAAGGCGATCATAACGTCAGCAAACACATCTCTCTATACTATATAAAAGAAAAAGGCAACTTTCCTTTCTTTACACCTTTTTTCCTTTTATCCCAAACCAAAGCCTTTCTCTCTTAACACTGCAGAGGACACAAAACTAATTTTCTTTAAATGCCGGTAAGGCACATTACCACAGGCACAAATTTGAACGTTCACATAGAAAATGTAATTTCTATACCACAGCCGTCGTGTAGCGCCTTTCAAAAGGGATCAACTACCAAGAGATGATCCATATACATTTTAGCTGCTGTTAGTTACTTACCTGTTGTGTTACACAGTCTTTAAAATGTAGTTTACCTGAAACCACTCCAGTAGTGCTCAATGTACCTGTACTTCTTAAAACGTTAATGTTTTACTGTTTAATAACTTATAGACTATATTTTATTATTTTTCCCTTGCACTCAGTGACCAAAGCTATACACCTAGATAGGTATATATATATATATATATATATATATATATATATATATATATATATATATATATATATATATATATGTGTGTATATGTAGATATGTAGATATGAAGATATGTATGTGTATATATATGTATGTATGTGTGTATGTGTGTATGTGTGTATGTGTGTATGTGTGTGTGTGTGTGTGTGTGTGTGTGTGTATATATGACAGCAGCAATCCAAGCTGTGAGAAAACACTAAAAAGGAGGCATGTCAGACGTTGTGGTACATTTTCTGATGCAGCTAGACGAAAAAAACTTTGTGACGCTGCCTCCAAATACACAAAACAATTACTTTGACAATCATGTTACGTTATTTTCAAAATGTTTCCTTTTCTTTCTCTTTCCTTCTTTAACACACTACTTCTCGCTGCAAGCGGGTATATATATATATATATATATATATATATATATATATATATATATATATATATATATATATATATATATAGATATATATATAGATATAGATATGAGAACAACACTCATATCAATGACAAAACAATTACATTAACAATCATGTTACGTTGTTTTTAAAATTTTTCCTTTTCTTTTTCATACCTTCTTTAACACACTACTTCTCCGCTGCGAAGCGCGGGTATTCTGCTAGTTGTTAATATTATACAGTACACACATACATTTGGTTTGTGTCTGTAACAGGTGGTGTACTTTTATAGTGCTTGTAAAAGTTTCCATTTTTTTTTTTTACTTTTATTCTCAGTCACGATCACGATATATACTACCAAACCCCCAAAAGGGATCTGATGCTGTTCGTTTTTATTTGAAACTGGGAATAACTGCAGAAACACTCAATAAAACTGAATAAATTTAAAAAAAATCAAATCAAGTGACAGTAAGATACGAAGAAGGCAGATTCACCAGCGTTTGTGTGTCAGCTTTTATCAGTCCAGATCAGAGAATGTCCAGTTTCATTGCCTCAAAACACCACTCACATCTATAGTTATTCCCAGTTTCAAATAAAAACGAACAGCGTCAGATCCCGGAGTGGGGGGAGGGGGTGGAAGTATGTATCATGATTGTGAGACTGAGAGAATAAAAATGAGAAAAAAAAGGGTAACTTTTACAAGTACTATAAAAGTACACTGTCTGTTACAAGCACAGACCAAATGTATGTGTGTACTGTATATTATTAACAATAAGAGCAGCTCACTACTGAAAACAGCAAATATAGGAGGCAGTCGGGATTGAACCAGGGACTCTTGATTACAAGTTAGCAAATCTTAGCGCTATGCCACGGAAGCTGTTGTCTTATCCTTGAACCTGTTGTGAAAGTGTTTTTTTGATCTTTGGACTTCAGGCTTCACACATTATATAGCTTATGCCAAAATTTTATCATTTACTACTAAAATATTAAAAATGTTTGTTTTAGCAATGTGTTTACACAGATTATTGTAGAAACAGAACACACAAGAAATGCATGTGTTCCAAATAATCTATTATTTCCACTCTAAAACTCCAGCACTTCACTCCCAGATAATCAAGGCATGAGCTGGGAGAACATTGTGCACGTTCTGTGGCGGTGGTGGGGATGGAATAGCAGGCTGCTTGCTGCTGGTCTTTATCAGCACATTTACAGGACAAAAGACGCTGACGGAGCAGTGTGATGGGATTTAAGGTGGGCCGGATATACGAGTTTTTTTCTTAAGCTCTGGTAATTCTAGTGTTAATAAAATATATGAGTGTAATTTTTTGTGAATGACATTCTTTTTCATGCACATCCTGGTTTCTGAAGTCAGAGGTGGAGTTTAAAAATGATTGAACATTAGAACACTCTAGACGAGAACAGGCCATTCAGCCCAACAAAGCTTGCCAGTCCTATCCACTTATTTCTTCCAAAAAAACATCAAGTCGAGTTTTGAAAGTCCCTAACGTCTTACTGTCTACCACACTACTTGGTAGCTTATTCCAAGTGTCTATCGTTCTTTGTGTAAAGAAAAACTTCCTAATGTTTGTGCAAAATTTACCCTTAACAAATTTCCAACTGTGTCCCCCGTGTTCTTGATGAACTCATTTGAAAATAACAGTCTCGATCCACTGTACTGATTCCCTTCATAATTGGTTGAAGATGAATGATTTTATTGTAAAAATCAGAAACTAACAATATCAGATTTAGCCATTATGCCAATTTGAAAGTGTCAGGTACCAAATTAATGTTAATATGGCATACAAGGTGCATGAGAGAGTTCATAATGAAATTAAATAATTCACTCACTCAACATCTGAAACTTTGATTTTATATGCCTTACCTTAAAATTCACAATGAAATAATTCAATCCACATTTGCCGATTATAAACAGCATGAAAGCATTCACTTATAGTAAAACAGGCAGGTGCACAGGCACCCACAAAATTCTACCCACACATGATTGCACATCCTTTCTGTAATCCGCTCCATGAAAATATCAGACAGACACAAAATTGTGCCACATTAGTGGAGTAGGGTTATATGACTAACCCCACTGACATAGTCTATCCCCCAACTTTGGATACTAGACATTTTTCCACTGCAAGGAACTTGAGATCCTGTAGGATGTAGGCCCACTTCTGGTCTCTTGCTACTATTTTATGTTGTGTTCCCACCACACAACAGGAACTGTAACCTTTATACAAAATATGTGACATGAAAAGAGTGATGCAGTGTAAACTGAGGCTTGTTCTAGAGTTCACTTCTGCATCTTATTGCATCAACATGCTTTGGACATAACATGGGAGATTATTGCTTCAATGCAGTGTATTGCGTGGAGTACCAGGTAGGCAGCTATGAAGAGTAATACAGTGCGATGTGCACTGTGATCATTAGTTCACAGGTGACCTCCACACCTTACTTCTTCAAAGCAATTTCAGGTGCACAGGGGAGATTATCATTTCAGTGAATCGTAAAGCATGGTGCACCAGGGAGGCACCTATGAAGAGAGATGGCATCGGAAAGTGTGGCTCTCCATTTTCACCAATATCTCTCCTAAGCCCCACCGTCTGTTCGTACCTACATACATAAATGAAAAAGGTAGCAGGAAATACCTACCAAGAACTACAAATGACCCCTGTTCCTGCTGTGGAAATGCAACAAAAAGTCCCCAAGTTTCTAAAATGTCTCTAGTTACTGAATAAAGTTCTTGCAATGAAAAAGTGCCCACATAAAGACATGATGTATATCAGTTGCAGCTGACAGATATAAAAGGTTCAAAGATTCAATAACTTTATCCATCAAAGTACTACTAGGAAGCACCAATAAAAAAACTATAATGCACTTCTGGCAATATCTCAGTATTAGTGAAGGCTTTATTGTGCTTGGCCAGTACTTTTTATGATAGTAACATTTTCAAATCAGACAAGTCAACTGAGAATTTCAGAATGATGGCACTATAGAGACCTACTTTTCGGTACGCTTGTAAATTAAATTATGATTCTCAGTATTTTTTTTTTAAGAAAGACTCACAGATATTTTTATTAAGTAAATCATTTCCATAAGTAACTTGAAAGATAAACTTTGAATGTTACCTCTTGGCTAATAAGTAAACATTGCATATTTAGGTACAACTGTGGATTTTCTTTATTTCTTTTTAAATAAAATTGTACAGTGGGATGCAAAAGTTTGGGCAACCTTGTTAATAGTCATTATTTTCCTGTATAAATCGTTGGTTGTTACGATAAAAAATGTCAGTTAAATATATCATATAGGAGACACACACAGTGATATTTGAGAAGTGAAATGAAGTTTATTGGATTTACAGAAAGTGTGCAATAATTGTTCAAACAAAATCAGGCAGGTGCATAAATGTGGGCACCATTGTCATTTTATTGATTCCAAAACTTTTAGAACTAATTATTGGAACAAATTGGCTTGGTAAGCTCAGTGACCCCTGACCTACATACACAGGTGAATCCTATAATGAGAAAAAGCATTTAAGGGGGTCAATTGTAAGTTTCCCTCCTCCTTTAATTTTCTCTGAAGAGTAGCAACATGGGGGTCACAAAACAACTCTCAAATGACCTGAAGACAAACATTGTTTAGGGGGAGGATACAGAAAGCTGTCCCAGAGATTTAAGCTGTCGGTTTCCACAGTTAGGAACATATTGAGGAAATGGAAGACCACAGGCTCAGTTCAAGTTAAGGCTCGAAGTGGCAGACCAAGAAAGATTTTGGATAGACAGAAGCGACGAATGGTGAGAACAGTCAGAGTCAACCCACAGACCAGCACCAAAGACCTACAACATCATCTTGCAGCAGATGGAATCACTGAATTGTTCAACCATTCGGCGCACTTTACACAAGGAGATGCTGTATGAGAGAGTGATGCAGAGGAAGCCTTTTCTCCGCCCACAGCACAAACAGTGCCGCTTGAGGTATGCTCAAGCACATTTGGACAAGCCAGCTTCATTTTGGAATAAGGTGCTGTGGGCTGATGAAACTAAAATTGAGTTATTTGGGCATAACAAGGGGCGTTATGCATGGAGGAAAAAGAACACAGCATTCCAAGAAAAACACCTGCTACCTACAGTAAAATATGGTGGTGGTTCCATCATGCTGTGGGGCTGTGTGGCCAGTGCCGGGACTGGGAATCTTGTCAAAGTTGAGGGACGCATGGATTCCACTCAGTATCAGCAGATTCTGGAGACCAATGTCCAGGAATCAGTGACAAAGCTGAAGCTGCGCCGGGGCTGGATCTTTCAACAAGACAACGACCCGAAACACTGCTCAAAATCCACTAAGGCATTCATGCAGAGGAACAAGTACAACGTTCTAGAATGGCCATCACAGTCCCCAGACCTGAACATAATTGAAAATCTGTGGTGTGAGTTAAAGGGAGCTGTCCATGCTCGGAAGTCATCAAACCTGAATGAACTAGAGATGTTTTGTAAAGAGGAATGGTCCAAAATACCTTCAACCACAATCCAGACTGTCATTGGAACATACAGGAAGCGTTTAGAGGCTGTAATTTCTGCAAAAGGCGGATCTACTAAATATTGATTTCATTTCTTTTTTGTGGTGCCCAAATATATGCACCTGCCTAATTTTGTTTTAACAATTATTGCACACTTTCTGTAAATCCAATAAACTTCATTTCACTTCTCAAATATTACGGTGTGTCTCCTATATGATATATTTAACTGACATTTTTTATCGTATCAACCAACGATTTATACAGGAAAATAATGACTATTAACAAGGTTGCCCAAACTTTTGCATTCCACTGTATTTCCTGAAACATGTATTGCAATGGAAGAGTTATAATTTAGCCATACACACATTGTTATAAGCTAGTGCTTCAGGTGGCTGCAGGTGTTTCTGCCAATCATATTTAACTTTTAACTGGATACCTTCATTAAACAAGTCTCTACATTTTTTCATTCAACTTGGAAATTACAAAATAGGCTTGACAAATTTTAATTGGAGCACAGCCAGCATGTGTGTGTGTTATACAGTGATGCATGTATTTTATTCTACTTGCTTTTTAATAATTACTCCTTTTATAATGCTGAAGTCACATTGAAGTCTTTTTTTCTAAATCGGCTAACAAATGACATTGCAGTGGAATGGTTTCTCCCTTCCACATTGAGGATCATCCGCAACAAGGCCACACATACAAATAAGGGAGCAAACTCATCAGAAAAAGGTAAAATAAAGTGGAGTACAGTATTTAAAGCTATGACAGTAAATACAAATGTCTTCCAAAGTTCTTTTGCATGTAAATATTACACTGCAATATGTTTCTCAATGAAAAAGGTAGCAGAAAAAAGGCTAACTAATTAATCAATTAAAAGTAAAATGTCCCATTGATTTATGTTGTTAGAAGTCTAGCAAAATGGCACCTTTTATCAGCTAACTAAAAAGATCACAATATGCAAGCTTTCGAGGCAACTCAGGTCCCAAGTTTGCCATTAAAATGTGTCATTTTGCTCGACTTCTCACTACATTGTGACGAGTACGCAGCCCCCCGCGAGAGAAGGGTATTGCTGCAGACTGGAGACAATATTAATGGACCTGGAGGTGGGATAATTGTCAATCAAATTAGACTTCAGCAAATCATATTGTGCTAATTTATAACTTCAATGAATGAGATTGTTGTTACTGTATGACAATCAAAAACTCACTTATCCAATTATTAACATTTGAAGTTGTCTATCAAGAGTAACTTCAGCCAATCATTTCACAGTTCATGATCCCTACCACTTTGAGGTTCCGCCTTAGAGTTTCCTCTTAAATAACCTGCCACTGCATCAAGCAATGAAACTCCATTAAACAAAAGAAAACAATGAAGAAGCAGCAGCGACAAAAACTCCATTAGACTAAAAGAAGAAGAAGCAACAAAACTAATTGCTGATCATTTATGTTAATGGAAGTAAGAGTGTTTCGAAATGAAAACATATTAAATTTGCATTTGCATTTTTTCATATTTTTTTTTTTTAATAACTTTGTGTTGAATCGTTATGCTTGTACCTTGAACCTTTACATTTGTATTAATAATCATTTTCACTGTAGTAATTGATGCATATTAATTGCTTGAAGTGGGCCGGCACTCGGAGGTACCAGCAACTTTTCAAATTCCACAAGGCAAGTTTCACAAGAACTCCTTGGCTGTGAATGGAAGACAAAAAAAAAAAAACTTTGACAAACATCTTGGAAACGCTTGATTAGTCATTCTGTTGTAAACCAGGCTTTTGATAAAGGTCAGATTGACTACAGTGGTGCACGATATAACCTTTTTTTTTCTTTTCTGTTTAGTTCCTCTTGTTGGAGTTCTTGGAGCAATGTTTCTAAATTGTAATACCAAGTAATTTGCCATTTTTTGGTACCGTCAATTTTAAAACATTTCATGGCAGTTTTGTGCAGATGATCCATGACATTTCTAAATTGTTAAAAGACTTTCATGCCATGGGCAATGCACCACTAAATTGTATGCGACTCAGATTGACAGTCTTTTCAATTTAATTAGAAGTGACATTTATATATTTTTTTTCTTTCAGCCAACTTGCTACAAGAATATCTTCTGGAAATTGGATGTCAATGAAAAATAAGGTAAAATTACAAACAACCATCTGGTAAACTTGTAATTCACCTGTAATACCGGACTTTCACGTGTATCTTGTTTTTCTTTCTTTCTTTTCCTAGGACATCCCTACTGGTTCAGCAGACTGTGGTATATATATGTTGATGGCATATGAATATTAATTATAGGCTTTATGTAACCTTACATTTGTGTTTAGATTGTATATGATTTCAATACTTTTTCTCTTATCCTCTGTCAGTATGCACATTATCTGACCATGGAGGAACCCTTTGATTTTACTGTTGGCAGGCTTTTAAAGATGCTGATAATATACATATATTTTTTTTCACGTGTGGCATACTTTTAACTGTGGCATTCATTTACATATAAATCCTTTTTATCTTAGGATGACATACCAGCCATTAGAAAATGGTGGTGCTTGCTCCTTGTGGAAAACTGCTCATATGGGGGGGTAAAAATTTGATATTTCCTTTTTTACGTAAAGGATTTTTCCAATAATTTCATGTGGCCATCACTATGGTCTGGTTTAGTGGGTGCCAAATGACCAGTGATATTTCAAAATACCTTACAGCTGTTGGTACTTGTTCTGAGTGTACCATTGCTGACTGCTGGTGCAAGTACCCTGTTTTTGGAGCTAGTTCTTTAAGGATGCTCAGACAATCTAAGGTGATACCTCACATCCAAATAGGGAAAACAGTCAGTTTAAATAAACTTGGAATTTTAAATACTCTTGTGTTTAAATAAGGTTAAATAGTGTAACTTTAAATACTCCAGTGTGTGTTTTGGTATGTACAGGTAAACTTTTACTGGTGCTTTTTTTCTGTCAAATGAATAACATCAATATTTTAATGTCTAAAAGTCAGGACCAAAAAGAACACGTCAGCACTGAACTCCTTGAGGAATATACAGATACAGCCACACCAAGGTATCAATGTAAAACTTAGCCTACCACCGTAGTTTCATACTTGGTTCTACTTGACCAAAAACCTTAAAAATGACCATGGTATGAAGGATTGTTATTAGCTTTGTCAAGGACCAGTTGTCATCTGGGCGAGTGTTAGATTGGTTATTTTATAATTAGAATAAAAGCTTTTCTATGACTTGCATATTACTTAAGGTAGTGCCCAGATTGGTGTATTTGTAATACAGGTAAAATTCTGTTATAACAAAGTGCCAGGGACCTAAAAATTATTCTGTTGTAACGAATTTCGTTGTAATGAGAATCTGTATTTGTTGCTATAGTGCTTTCTTTAACTTGTATCCAGGCGTTTGCAATCATTTCAATAGCTTCTTTCGCGTTACTTTTAATATCCTCCTGCCTACAGGTTATGCCAACGAGAATTTTTCTCAGCATTTCCTTGTGATAATACACTTTCAGGGTGCGAATGATGCCCAAATCCAATGGCTGAAGCGCTGCAGTGCAATTGGGTGGGAGGTATTCAAAGCGAACATTATTTGAATGTGGAAGCATTTTGTGGGCAGCACAGTTATTAGTCAGGAGCTATTTCATTATTTCTTTTCATATTGTAACGTTTCTGAACTCTTTTGAGACCCCCCCACTCCCCACCCAACGGGAACAACACGCTGAAGTGCATCCTGAAGGGTGATTGCAGCATCTGTGTAAGATTGTTTGTCTGTTGCTGGGGTAGGGCTCACATCGCTGCAGTGAAGTGCCACAGAAGCAAATCATAAAAGATTGGGGTCGCGCTATAAGTCCCTGTCTTGCATCCCAAAACACGAGGCTTAGTCTCAGTACTTTAGCAAAATCAGCTTTATTCAGCTTGAAACAGGAATGGCACAGTTATTTATTATATTTATTATTTAGCGTGATCTGCCACTCTGCTATACACAGACATAGCAGTCAGGCAGGACTGTGGCCAGGTCAGTGATCAAGTAATCCTTTTAAAGTATCTGCATTTGAAATTATGTGCTCCTAACCTTGCATCACCCATCAAGATCGTTTCTGTTTACTTTGGCGGAGAGACGCAGCATATCTGTGAGCCTGCTATTGCCCCATACATACAGACATGGAGATCGCACTTCGGGATGGTCTTCAGCTTGCTGTCTAGTTGGGGGAGGTCCCAAGAGAGTTTACAAACCTCACATTTTCTTGAATGAGTGCCACAATCGAGAGCTGCAAAAAATTAAAGTTTATTTTTTCTAATATGAACTGTTATCGTTTTTCCATGTCTGCAGTTTCTATAGGAGGGTGACAATGAGTTAAATTCCAATGGATGTTTTTCAAATGTTGATGAGCAATAAGTAAAAGGTATCACTGAAAACCACAGGAAACAAAAAAAAAGTACAGTGTTTTTCAGTTTGGGGATCGGTGTGCACAACTGAGCTGCTGCCACAGAACTAACTGCTCTGTGGATGATTCATTCAGGCATTTCAAGGTCTTTTGTGCACTACGTTGTAATGAAAATATCTGCAGAATGTACTTCGTAGTAACGAGATTTCTAAAGACTCGTGTCATATGGGGAAGTTGTCGGGACCATAAAAACACTTTGTTGTAAAAATATTCGTTACAATGGAATTTTATGTGTGCTCTGAAATAATGGATGCATTCTAAATAGCTATTGACTTAACCTCTAACAGGAGTTTTTGTACTGAACCACAGAGTAATTATCACAGTTTGAACTGTATTCCAATGTGTCCACTTTTCTGAGGAGAAAGAATAGTTCAGAACAAAACCAGATGGCCTACAAAAGACAAATACTACATGTGACAATTTTATGCATTTGTGTATGTCCACAGTGTAGAAGAGCATGCTGGTTGTGTGGCTGCAGTAGGATTGCTGACTGAAGAACAAGTGGCTCAGGTTTTTGTAGCTGCAGAGATCAGCAGGGCTTCCAGGAGGGCTCAACATGAAAAACTGTTGGGAGTTCATAATAAAAGGACCACTGAGCAGATGATCACTTACTGGTAACTTAGTTCAGATAAATAAAACGTAATTGTAATCTATCTAGTAGCATGATGTTATGTTGCCAAACTCTTGTATATTTTTGTCCATCCAAATGGTTTAAAAATTATGAAGATCCTAAAGGTCACCAGGTAATGACTTATATAGAAGATGAGGACCTGATGGATGGCCTCTACAAGTACCTGGATGAAGTGCTGTTGACAGAGTTCACATCATTCTGGATTCGCTTATGCCAGCGGTTAACTTGGCTGCAGTAAGTCTGTAATGTATACAGAAAGTGTCTATATGAATAATGACCTCTCTTTTTCTTTATTAGAGAGGATTTCTCTACTATAGGCAGAAGATCTGTTCTTTGATGGACCAGTATACAGTGAGTGTTGGGAGAGGGATGGGGGATGGACAGACCTTTCTTTATCTTTTCAGCACCATTATTCTGTTCAACAGAATACTATTTTACTCTTAGTGAATTTAGACAAAAATATAAACTAAATATATATTTACATTTATATTCTGTATATGTTTAAAGTGAAATTTAAAAAATGCATTAGTACACTTTTAGTAATGGTAAAAGTGAATCTAGAAGTATGCCATAAGTAGGATTTATTCTAAACTTTACAAGGTCAAGAGTTGTGCTTTCAAATGACAGATGCACAAGACTTTTTGACTGATATGATTAAAATTTGTTCATTTGTTTGGTGTGTTTTTTTAGTGAGAGAGAGAAGAGTGTGACATACTGTGCTTGTATTACAACAGATGGAAGCACAAAGACAGCATCACTTAAGGTATTTCAACTCGGGATTCCATCTCAACCCCTACTTTAATAAACATGCGACTTGCTTTATTTGTCTTTTGTGTTTTTTTTTTATTTCTGAGTGTTAAACTGACTGGGCATAATAGAGTTGTGTATATTTGATTTAACTATTGATGTAAATAATAACAGACACTTTGTTATTGTTAAAGACTGTTGATTAAGTTCTGTATATTTCAAATTGTTTGCTTATCTGTTTTTAGCCAATTGATGTCATCTGCTTTAAATTTTTAAAACTGCATTGTACAGTTTTATTCCTTTTTTGTACATTTCAAGAAAACATGTCTATCCCCATTACATTGTTCTTTTATTTATATATAATATAATAAAGTGGGCATGCTGCAGTTTTAATACTTCTGTTTGTTAAATTAATCTTTGTGCATTCTTTCAATTCAACTGACCCATCATTATTGTTAATTGTAAATATTTCTTGAAATTGTTGTACAATGTATACGGAATAATTATTACTAGAATTTTGTTTTGGTAGTGTTTAAAAGGTGCTGGCTCAATCAACTCATGCATTAACACAACTAGAATTGATAGATAGGCCAGTATCAACATGGTCTACAAATGGCACCTACTTTGCTGTACTCGCAGATAATCCCACAAGATAAAACAGCTTGGAAACTGAGCATCCTGATCAACATTTTGCTGTTCAAGTCAACTTTTGGACTTTTACCTGGTGTCTGACGTACTGTCCGAGGGTTTTATATTTATATATACAGTATATAACTAGCAAAATACCCACGCTTCGCAGCGGCGAAGTACTGCCTTAAAATTTTTTTTAAGATGTAACCCTTTTTAAGCTGAGGGAAAATATACCAATAATTATTTGTTAAGGATCTCTTTGTATGCCACGTTGTCAGTTCGGCCCTCTGGTTGTAATATGACTAAGCTGTGCACTGAGCTCACTCTTGAGCATGCAACTTACAGTTGGCCGTGTGAAAAGCAATCTTGCCTCAAATCTCACAGCTTGGATTGCTGCTGTCATAATCGGTTTGAGTTTCATGGTCTGTTTCAATTACGTTGGTATTTGCTGGACATAGTGTTGAAGTGACAATCGGCATCTGTCAAGCGTTGTAAGCATACAACCCGTTTCATCGATAACTTCACATCCAGCTTTTGAGAGTTTAAACATTCATAAACATCAAAGTGTCCACTACTCAAATCATCACCTGTGAATCCAAGATGTTTAAGAGGCATTGGCGGTTGTCCAAAGCTGTAAAATATCTGGCCATTTCGGTACACTTGAAAGGGACAACCAAACAATTCAGTGGCAGCCTTCAACTCACATGCAGAAGCATACGTGAGGGGCTTATGCATTTCACTCTTATAGTGCCCCTGTGTAGTATAATTATCTACTGTACCGTCATCAGTCCACACCATGAACCTGTCCCATTCATTTAATACATAAGACACAATGTTCCTCCAGATATCAAGAGTAAGTCTGATATGGCCGTGCAATATGTAACACAGAGAATGGAAAAGGCAGGCTCCATTTCCGGGCATGGAAACTACTCAATAAGTGACAGTTCTTTGATCGATGGTGATGACCATGACCATAATAGACATGTTAATGGGGGTACGGCTGGAATGATAAAGGAAATGGGTATCTGAACAGTAAACTAAGTCTAAAATACCTAAACAATAACTATAATCGTAATAAAAGAACAATAAAACAGCGGAGAAGCCGTGGATTAAATAAAAAGGCTGCAGTTATCAGCAGGGAGACGTGAATACCGTGGCGAACCAAGGAAGGGAATGAAGAGACCGGAGTGAAGGCCGGCCTTATATGGGCAGGCAGTCAATTACATGGGAGGCTTGGTGATGGGGGACACAACGCCACCTCACACGGTGACTGAGCTGCAGGCTATGGATGTATATATGTACGTAAGTAGGATTCAATTATGACCGTTATGCGTAGAATTTCAAAATGAAACCTGCTCGACTTTTGTAAGTAACCTGCAAGGAATGAGCTTGCCAAATTTCAGCCTTCTACCTACACGGGAAGTTGGAGAATTAGTGATGAGTGAGTCAGTGAGGGCTTTGCCTTTTATTAATGTTAATATATATCTCCTACAGAAAACTACATTGATGTAAATAGTTTTTCAGTATAGACCTATGACAAACGAGAATAAAAAAAATGCCTTACCAGAAATATCTCTCTATTATAAAAAAAAAAAATCCTGGAAAGGAAAAGCAGGGTGACGATACATGATTTTCTCACAAGTTCTTGGAAGACACTTAAAAGACCCACGAGATGCCAACAATATCAAATAACACTCAGTCGTGTAAAGGCATGTAGCACACACAGATCCTGTGCCCTCAGCACATATAAAGCGTATAAGGACAATGCATTTTAGATGAAACGTCAATGAAAGAAGAAGCAAGAGCAGCGCGGAGAAACGAGACCCAAAAGCATTGGACAGAAAAAAAGGTAGATAAGAGATTATGAAAGCTATGGAATTCAAAAGGCTCAAACAAACAATGGTGTGATACACATGCAGAGAAAGGTAAAGAATATGAAAGCAGTAAAATTCGAAAGTATTGTAGCGTCCCAGCCAGGTTGATGCCTTTTTTGTTTTAAGTGACTGTTTGGTCCGATTGAGGGAGGGCGGAGTATAGCATGGAAGACTGATAACAGCGCAATGGCACCTCCTTAGCATTCATTCAAATGTCTTAATAATGCACTTGACAGAGTGCTGTAGTGTAATATATTGGCATTAGAAGACTACCGTTGCAGACATATTTTACGAATATATATTCCGTCTCTTGCACTTTATCTTGATTTAGAATTTGATTTATATTTGATTTAGAAATGATCTTACATGTCCTCCTTTAGAAACTACTCCCGGTTTACTTTTTAAATATCCATAAAGCAATTAGCTAAAGTGGAACATGAATGACAAATCACTGACTGGCGATTTGCTGAATAAAAAGGTGATTGACTGCGACATTTAAATTTACGATTGGCTGACATAACAAAATTTAATATACAATTGGCTGAAGTCAAAAATGATATGTCATGCCCATTTTGTCTGTATCAATATTACCTTGCGCAGTGCTACATGTCCTGCTTCAACAGCGCCTTTGCGGCTTCATCACACAGTAGAGAGTCCGTCGGCCATAGAAAACTCATCATCGCAACAACGAGTTCTTTCACATCTTCCCATGCAGAGCGTAAGTCCGCCATAGAAAACTCATCATCATCATGACAACGAGTTCTTTCACAACTCTTTGCGCAGCGCGTACGTTGGCCAGGGCCCGATTGCCAATACGTTGGTGGCAAAGGCCTGGCCAACTTTCTCTTTATCCCCTCTCCTCCCAGACAATCCGATCCCAATCACAGATCCATAGCCGTGGGACCAACCGGAGGAGGATTATCAGTGCCTGGTCTGATGAAGGGAGCCGAGGCGGAATTACTAATGAAGTCACTGCTTGCTTGCTGTGTTTGTATGTTATAGAGTGGTAGCTCAATAAAAATGCCTGCTGTTCATGTTTGAGGTTGTTAATAAAGCTGATCGTTCTGAAGATTGTGACTCAACCTCATGCTTTAGGGGTGTAAGACAGTGACTCTCGCGTCACAACTTCCACAATGACTAACATGCTACACCACCCTAGTACCACTGATTTATGAACATTGTTGGAGTAAAAACCTATAACCAAAGTGGTATCTGAGGACTGAACTTGAGATCGCTGCTAATAAAAGATAACAAAAGAGAAAAATCAGCCATGTGAATCATAGAAAAAGTTAAGTTTATTTAACATCTCACAGTGGATTTTCACGAAAAAAAAAAAATGACTGAGCCTGTACAATTGCAATAGTAACTACAGAAGTAATTCAGTGCAATCAATACTTCATGATTCCTTACTGGCAAAGACAGACATTCGATTGATTTGAATTGATGTGTGTGTGTGTGTGTGTGTGTGTGTGTGTGTGTGTGTGTGTGTGTGTGTATACGTGCGTGTGATGTGAGTGAGTGAGTGAGTGAATGAGTGGATGAGAATGTGGATGTGACATTAAATTGTGTAAAAGTGGTGTTTGGGGGTGGGGTTTTTTGAGGATTGTGTTACAGCAGCGCCTGGCCTGAATCAAAAAGTATTTGCTCTGCAAGAATTTTTGGTTTTGACTTTGTTTTGATTTTAGTATTGCTGTTTTGGCTTTTTTTCTGTATGTGCTATGACTATAGCTTGTTTTTCAATGTCCGATTTTGAAAAACCTTCACCTTCCAGTCACAAATTTTTTTTAATGATCTATTTTCTGAATGTTCACATTGCAATATAGGTTTATGGGGAGACAATTATTTCAACAGCATCAAGCAGAATGCGGTGCATGATTCTTTTCCTCTTCATACCAAACAACACACACTGTGCTCTTTTTTCAGCCTGCCTGAATGTGCAATATCAATTCAGTACGCTACACAGAAAAGCAAAATGTGGCACCACTGTATATTAAAAAGTGAGAGCTGTGATTTACCCTGTAGTAGCTCTATAGTTTAAATTATGTATCCAAATTAAGTATATGCATGTGCCCTGTGCAGAATTTAGACCCATTTTAAGAAAAAAAAAAAAACAGTAACAATGCTTTAACAGTCCCTACATATTCACATGTACAGAACAATGTGGCAATATTAGGTTTTCCAAGTGGTAATTCCGAAAATCCCGAGAGTTGATGAACACAGGCGGTCCAGGGACTTTTTTCCAAAGCAAAATGAATTGACAAGAAGTAATTGAGTCAAAGATAGTTTGCTGCCACCATCAACTGACAAATATTCATTCTGTACTTAGTAAAGCAAGGGTGGAAAACGCATCTTACAGCTAGCCACAGAACTGCCTTGCTTTTTATGTGCCTCTCTCTCTAGGTAACACTGTCTTGATATAAACCGATTGAGTTGGAAGAAATGAAAAATTGCACACTGCCATTTCTTATATACAAGTTCCACAGACAGCAAAAACTGTTTTAAATATATACTTAATATAGTGTATATAGAAAGATACTTTCCATATACTTTATACATATTAAACAGAGATATTAACACTGTAAGAGTTTATTTAACAGTATATTAAAGGCTTACTTTAACACCAAAAGAATTCATTTAACGTTGGCATTGTTCTCTATAATTGTCCAAAACTGTTTCATTAGTGTGTCCATTTAATGTACTCTGTGAAATGTCCAATGGAAGGAAGGTTCAAGATAAAATATTGTTTATATTTTAGCATGATTTAATTTTTAGGTATTTAAATTATTTTAGACAGTGTTTCTTCACCTGTGTGCTGATTTTCAAAATACAGTGTCATGTGTCACATATTTTTATTCAGAAGGTGGAAAAAAGGCAACATATTAACAAATCACTCACCAATTTTCAGTGCATGAAAGGCATCTGGCTGCTTCTTTTCTGCATCTGCAAAAAAGACAATTAAAAACGCATTTACATCAGCAATTTTTCAAGTAAATAACTAAAAATTAATAAGAAAACAGCATAGATGCATACATTGTTTGATAAATAAATAACATTTATGTTAATGCTTTTAGATCATTTTGAATAATCCTAGTCCTGAAGGCTGCTGTGTCTTCAGGTTTTGTTCTAAAACAAATTTCTAATTGCTAACGGATTTATTCCGGCAACTTCCTCTAACTCAGCCTGCTGTCTGAGAGGTGTATATTAAAATGACTTACTTCTTTTTGAACTTCAAAAACCTGTTACTGCTACCATAATTTTTAATACAAGAATCTTGAAAATGAACCAACAAAGTTAAGCATTTATTGATTAAAAAAAGCACAGAACACATTCTCTCTTGATATTTGAAATTAATCAGTTAAACTGGTGCAGTAGAGCTCTTTAGGACAAGGATCACCCCCAAACACCACCTTTAGATTTAGAGAAACATAGTACATTAAAAAAAAAAAACTAAATAGATAATAGATTAAAAAATGTAAATACAAAGGAGAAGACTGAGGTTAGAAAGAAGCTCATGCTGTATTGCAAAAGATATACAAAAGGCATGTGCAATGCTGGATGAGGTGTTTTGAGAAACTAACGATACCAAGTTGAAAATTCAGCATTGCAGACTTCTGCATTGATGTGTTATTAGTTTATAAAAAAATTGTCTTCATTTCTACTAAAAGGAACAAAAGAAAATGTAGCTGTTATTAAATACCTGATAATGGACGATTTGTAGTAATTGCATCAAGATAGTTTCTTGTCTCCTTATGGTTAAATTTCATGGCAATCTCAAATGCAGTTTGCGACAGAATATTCATATGATCTGTATCTGCTCCATGCTCTACAAGTTGCTGCAGGATATTTAATTTTGCTGTAAGTGCTGCAAGCATCAGTGAGGTCCATCCTGTAGTTTTCATGCCATAATTCACATCAGCATCCCACTCCAGAAGCACCCTCACAACCGTCTCATGGCCATGTTGTACACTTGTCATAAGACCAGTAATGTCAGGGAACTCTTCTGTGTTTTTCTTTTTACCACTTGTATCCATTTTAACATTTAAGTGATCATAATCATCCACAAAGGCTCCACTTTCTAACAGTAATTTAACAATACTGACATGTCCTCCCCTTGCTGCCACTGTAAGAACACTAGCTCCAAGTCGGTTTTTGGCATTGATTTCAGCTCCATTGTCCAGTAAAATGTGGGCAACATTCAGATGGCCAAATCTGAAACAACATGACAGAAAATCAAAAATTCTGAAACATAAATTATGATGTCAAGCATAAAAATGCAACCTTCATATTTACCGGTAACAGTGCATCAGTCACACTTATATTTTGTAGCCCACGATCTAATATGGTTTTGAGCTTCCATTCATTTCCTGAACCATTTTTTTTTTAACCATTACAAAGTCACAGGAGGCTGCTGTCTAAGGGAGCAATAATGACAGCAACACATGCACACACCTGTATTATGTAATAATAAAACATTTTTAACTGTCAGCATACGTAACATGCATATTTTTTAGGATAGGGTGGAAACTGAAATACTTAAAAATCCATGCAAGCATTTCAGAATCAGGACTGATCTGAGGAATAAATGCAAGATTCTAAAACATTAGGCATGCATTAATTATTGTACAACTGTTTTAAACCTTGCCTCACTTTCATATCAGAAAGAATATTACTTGAATATTTTATAAAATTCATGATCTTATACTACATCCTTAAAAAAAGCTACATATCCCTGTAAGTCATAGAATATTAAGGATATTTATATTAATTATAAATTTGTCGTCATTATTTTTCTTGATTCATATAATGTGTTAATGAATAAAAGCAATGAAGTTGGGCATGTGTGATTGACTGACAATGATGGGACAAATTGTCTAAGGATGATTCCTGCCTTGTACCTAATGCTGCCAGAACATGATGTAAGAGTAGATGAACCTAAACTAGATTAACTAGGGTTGAGAAGGTTATGAAATCATTTTTTTTTTTTATTTGCATATACTGTAGTTATTATCTGCAAATATCAATTTTTAATAAGAGGAACATTGATCCTGTGTTGGATTCTGATATCAACACATTAAATGCATCAAATTGTTGTATTTGCACAAGGATAATATCCATATTCACTTTGATGATTTATGGGTTCACAGTCCCACTGTTGTACATTAATAGTAATACTGTACCTTACTGAGAAGCATTGATCAGATCGAAAAAAAAATTGTCACTCCTATGTTCGACATCCTGCTAATACAGTATGTGTGTATGTGGATGTACTTAAGCTGCCAGCACTCCTGTGTAGTCTCTCCTTACCTGTACGGTTACACCGGAAAAATGAGTGAAAAATGTTGAATTTTTTTCAACAAGAAAAAAATGAATCTACAAGTAACTGAAACATGTAAACATCAAAATGATAAAATAAAAACAGTACAAAAGGTATATTTAGTGTTCACGCAAGATTAATGCCTAATGCAGATTAAGTACATGTCTTTCATGTGATATGTTTTGAAAGAGTCACCAACACACAGCCCAACACTGCAATAGGGACAGTAGAAGTGTCCACTTTTCTTATAATATTTTCCAATATTGCTTGTACAAGAAATGGTAGAATGTCACTGTCTGATCAGCTCAATCACCATGCCCATTGTGTTATTGTAGGCTACCAACGTGCAAGGCTTAGTGACTTCCACTTTTTCCCTGACATGAACATTGACAGTTGCTGCATTGTAAACAGTGCTTAGGGGGCCAATGTCTTTGCTGTTTGAGAAAGAAAAAAAACATTATTAACTGTAATGATTATAAGTAGTTACCTTACAAATACAGAGGACTATATTTTGTATTAATCATGCTGCAGAGAGCTATATGATTTTTACTTCTATATGATTTGTTCTTCGTTTAGGTAGAAAAGAATTAAGCTTGTGTACAGAATCTATACTAATAAAAGGCAAAGCCCTCACTCACTCATCACTAATTCTCCAACTTCCCGTGTAGGTAGAAGGCTGAAATTTGGCAGGCTCATTCCTTACAGCTTACTTACAAAAGTTGGACAGGTTTCATTTCGAAATTCTACGCCTAATGGTCATAACTGGAAGGTATTTTTCTCCATTAACTGTAATGGAGTAGAGCTGCAAAGACGTAGGGGGCGGAGTTTCGTGTGACATCATCACGCCTCCCACGTAATCACGTGAACTGACTGTCAACGAGTAGAAAACCAGGAAGACCTACAAAAAGCGCTTAAGAAAACATGCATTATATAATTGAGAAGGCAGCGAAACAATAAGAAGCGAGCGAGTGGCATATACTACCATATTCATGAGTGCTGCTACCTCGGAAAGAAAGCAAGGTGTAAACCTAAACTTTAAATTAAATTCATAGACAGGCTACCGCTGGCGTTTCACATGCCCACAGGTAATGCGGGATACAAGTTTAATGAGAGGACGCAGGATATAAACGAGAGTTTTGATCACTTTGTAACTAAGTTAAAATTGTAGGTGAAGGGGTGTGCTTATGCAAATTCCGAGAGACTGTGTTTGTGGGGATTGACAGTTAGCGGTGGGGAGTCACGTCATCATCTCCCTCCCATTTACCTCAAGTTAATACACACGGTGTCTCTAGAGTTTCAACACACTGAATCCTCCAGGCACTACTTACAAAAGGTCACATTGACAAGCGTGTTACGCTATTTTTAAAATCTTTCCTTTTCTTAGCACAAGCACAGCTGAGAAGCTTCGATGCATGTGCTCCATAACGTTGAAAAATAATGCATTTAATCACACTTTGCATTACAAGCAAAGGGGAGCTTTGTCAATGCATGATTTCCTGGTACACCGATTACATTGATCAGCGCATCCCGATTCATTTTACCCTCGCACCACCTTAGTTTGAGAAGAAGTATGAAAAATATGAGGTTAACACAGAAAAACAGATCACCAATTCAAGCTTTATGAATAATCGATTCGCCATCAATAATTGTTTTGGTAAAGCCATCCTCCTTCCATTTTATAATTTTTCCGCCACTAGCCATGATTAAATGAACGGTAAAAAGTAAGAGCGCGAGGGTGACTTATTTAGGCAGGATATATATGACAGCAACACTCATGACAATGTCAATCATATTACGTTATTATTAAAATGTTTCCTTTTCTTTTTCATTACTTGTTTAACACACTACTTCTCCGCGGTAGGCGGGTATTTTGCTATATATATATATGAATGACCTCCAAAGAGCGCTGAGACTTTTGATATCATGAACGTGTGTACAAAAGGGGTCTCCTGCCCAGCAAAAGTCGAGCAGCCAGCCGCGTGCATAGCTGTGCCGGCCTTTGAGACGCTGACTGCGCTTCTGCCTTAAGTCAAAGTGAGCACTTTTAATTTTTTTCATCCTCCTATAGCCCAGACAAGTGCAAACACGGGACCCCTTTTCTACACCACGGCAAAATAATATTAAGGCGATTCACACTTTCTTTTGCACGTATACGATTATCAGGTCCTCAGCTCGGATTATGAACACACGCATACAGTGGAGGACTCACAGTGCCATCACAGCCGATTAATGGCGGGGACGTCTCACCAGTCTATACAAGACCCACCGCGACTGTCGCCAAAAGGCGATCATAACGTCAGCGAACACATCTCTCTATACTATATAAAAGAAAAAGGCAACTTTCCTTTCTTTACACCTTTTTTCCTTTTATCCCAAACCAAAGCCTTTCTCTCTTAACACGGCAGAGGACACAAAAATAATTTTCTTTAATTGCCGGTAAGGCACATTACCAGAGGCACAAATTTGAACGCTCACATAGAAAATGTAATTTCTATACCACAGCCGTCGTGTAGCGCCTTTCAAAAGGGATCTACTACGAGAGATGATCCATATACATTTTAGCTGCTGTTAGTTACTTACCTGTTGTGTTACACAGTCTTTAAAATGTAGTTTACCCAACCACTCCAGTAGTGCTCAATGTACCTGTACTTCTTAAAACGTTAATGTTTTACTGTTTAATAACTTATAGACTATATTTCATTATTTTTCCCTTGCACTCAGTGACCAAAGCTATACACACACATATAGACACATACAAACATACACACAAGTATATGTATATATATATATATATACATATATATATGTATATATATATATATATACATATATATATATATATATATATATATATATATATATATATATATATATATATATATATATGTATATATATATATATATATATATATATATATATATATATATATATATATATATATATATATATATCTCTCTCTCTAGATAGAGAGATAGATAGATAGAGAGAGAGAGAGAGATATATATATATATATATATATATATATATATATATATATACACACACACACATACAGTATATATAATTTGAGTGTGTAGATATGTATATAGATATGAAGATATGTATGTGTATATATATATGTATATTATATATATGTATGTATGTGTGTATATATATATGACAGCAGCAATCCAAGCTGTGAGAAAACAGTAAAAAGGAGGCGTGTCAGACGTCGTGGTACATTTTCTGATGCAGCTACCGAAAACAACTTTGTGACGCTGCCACCAAATACACAAAACAATTACTTTGACAATCATGTTACGTTATTTTCAAAATGTTTCCTTTTCTTTTCATTGCTTCTTTAACACACTACTTCTCCGCTGCCAAGCGCGGGTATTTTGCTAGTTATTAGATAACCTGCATTCTTTTATGAGAAAATGCGGACTATAAAAATCTGCTTTAAACTGGTCTTGTGTGCGTGTGTGCTGAAAACAACGTATTTCTTAGGAACTTGAGCGCCCTAATAGGTCTTTATTTGGATAAGAAACTCTGTGCACTCTTGCATGTAATAATCAGGATGTAAATATGTATGACCTCAAAATGAACTGTCATGTGTTTTTCTCTTTGGCTAATGAATAAGCTAGATAATAAAAAGAAAGGAATTTTTTTCTTGCAGGCAGGCAGGCTGGCTTGCTGGCTGTCTGATCTGACCAGCCTGTGGCACTGAGTTTTGGGGGTGGTGGGTTTGGGTGTGTGTCTGGTGTATGGGGGCATCAGTATCTTTAACTCACTAAGAATAAAGAAATGGCTTTTTATTTTAAATTGGTGTTTATGCCTCCCATCGTTTTTCGACTTCAGCGTCCACATGTTCTTGTACTTATTTGCAAGAAAAGCACATGCATGAAGACTGCATAATGTGTGTTAACTCTATTAATAAAAATACAGAGGTAAGTATATAATTCATACAAGATAATAGATACCCTCTTAACCCATATTTACAACATGGCAGGTCACAAGAAATACTATAAATATACAGTACATGCACAGTTACACAATATACTGCACAGTAAATGTGTATGCAACATACACTCTGGATTTTAAATAGAAGAGTGCCACATGTTTTTATTAAAATTTAAACAGTGGTAGGGGAACCTAAAGAAGCTCTAAATATTCAAGCTATGCTATGAAGTGATTCGGTACAGCATTTACACACTTTGTCAGCCAAATCCTGCTATACAAGACAGATGCAAATGTAAATTACCTTAAATGGGACATTCTGATCCATATATTCAGAGATTATACTATGTAAAATTGATTTGTTTAAATCAAATGTGACCGACAGCATTTAATCTAGGTCTAGTTTTAAATACGGTACAATTTAATTTTTGATCATTCTGTTTAAATTTATAAATTCTGGGACTTGTATGCAAGTTTTTAGTATGAGGTTTTTTTGTATTTTGACTAAATGTTTATACAGTTGTGTTATCAATGTACATAATATTTTAGCTCACACTTTAGTTTTTCCTTGAAAACTATTATTAGTGATGTGAGAGGATCCCATTAGAGAGGTGGCACAGATAAATGAATAAATATTGTGAGGGTCATCTTTTGACAACAAAAATGGAATATATACTTTTTATTAAATTGTAATAAAAGCACATTCACAAAAAAAAAACATATGTGCAAATTTTAAATTGAATCAAATTCACAAATGGCATGCCCACAAAAAGGCATGCACATTTTTAAATGATTCCTGTTTTCTAAATCATTATAATATGCAAAAAGACAATTTTCCCTCAGGGGATTAATAAAGAATATCAAAACAAAATTCAGGCGAATGGAACATTGATTCTATTTGCATTATAAGTAAAATTATTGAAAGCGACTGAAAATTGCAGGTTTCCATATACTTTGAGGGAAAGACAGGGATCTTGCTATTACCTAAAGGCAGTGTTAGCTTTATACATTTACTTATTTGGATATTGTGACTTACGTTTTTGATGCCATTTGTTACTTTTCTTTTGGTTTTCCAATTGGAGCACAGGCAGGACAAGTGACTTGCTCATGGTTGCACAGTGTCAGTAGTAGGATCTGAACCCACTATCCCATGGTTTGAACTCCAAATCCTTAACCACTATGCCACACTGCCTGGAATCTCGCAACGAACTGCAGATGGAAGGAAAGTCACATATAGGTACTACAGTTAACATAACACCATTGGAGTGGTCACAGGATGGGATTACAAGATTGTTTCCAAGTTTTCACACAGATTGCAAGTCACATAATGCGCCATGTGTGTAGCATTTTGGCAACCTATTAACTTAAAGAATGCTAAACAGCAGCAGCACTGCATGAAAGTTAACAAACACACACCACTGACAACTTGGTTACAGTGTGGTCCCTTTAAAAAATACACAACTATTTAATAAATCAATTCTTTTAATAAATTAAGAAGCTTCAAGATTGGAATGCTGTAATGCTCCACTAATAGAGGAAACACTGAATTATTAACCAGCTTTTAATAATCTATAATCAGTCAAATTTATGAGCATTTTACTAATGGCTTTATCAATGACGATAAATAATTATTAAAAACAGTAATTTTGTAAATTTTATAATATTAAAAAGACTTTTGAAATTCTATTGCTGTATATCATATTAAAAAGGCTTATACTGTGTTGTATGACATGAATTCTGTTAATATCTGTGTATAATGGACACCTACATCAACATTTTTACCGTATATTTTTTTTTTTTTAAATAACAGCTTCTGTATTGGCTTTTCGTTATTTTTACTACAGTACTGATTCTCAGAAAACTGATGAGTATGCCAATGCGACATTTCCTTTGTCAAATTTAAAAACAACCAACACTGTGTTAGTTTCAAAAATACACCAAGTACAAAATCATCCATGAACCGCTACAAATTCATGCCTAAATAGCAAACAAGCAAGTGTATCATATAAGGTGATATATCTGTTGATCCTGTATACCTGATGACATTTTTCTTGCAGTATGAATTTCATAAAAAACTTTTTACCAGTCTGATAAAAATTATTGCAAAACTTGCACTCAATTAAAAATACAACATGTGCATGCAAAAGGTAACAGGAAATGTAACTGTACAAATGTAAGGGTCTACTGAAGTAATCAGAATTTTAGTTTAGAAAACAAATTTAAATTAAAAAACATATTTTATTTCCTAGACAGTAGTAATCTCTAATATTTGTGAGATTAAATAGGATTTTTCCACAATATTCTTTTTGTACCGTTATAAACACACTTATGTTCACACTGCCGTTGCATTTTTCAAGTGCTGTTAGGATGAGCTCCAGCCAATTAATACCCTTGGTTAGATGGATAATGCTTTTACTGAATTTACAGTCTAAGAAAGGGCTAATTAGCATTTCCTTATTTAAAACAAGTTGTAATATTATTCCACTAAGAACCACATTGACTAAAACAAGATGACAGGTGACCAAGCTAGCATTCAACTAGTGCCCATCTTGTATTTAAGCAGCCAAGACCAACACACCATTGCTCTCTTGAGGTCACGACATTGCCTCCTTTTAGCAGCTCACATTAAGTTCAAATGCCTGATGCTTGCCTACTGAGTAGTCAATGGGTCAGCACATGTGTAAATGGAAACACTGGTGAGATGATATGCTCCTTCTCACCAACTCAGGTCTGCCAGTGAAGTGTCTGGTGACCGTGTGGTATCAAGTCTCAAACCAGATTCTTTTCCTGTGTAGTTTCTAGTTGGTGGAACGGGCTACCCACCTCCATCTAAATTGCCGAGTCCCCCAATGTATTTAAGAAGCAATGGAAAAACTGTTCCGTGAATATCTAATTGATTGAAGGTAAAAAAAAAAAAAAAAAAAAAAAAACTTTGCTGTGTGGTCTTTTATACTGTTAGAACATTAGAACAATCTATATGAGAACAGGCCATTCAGCCCAAGAAAGCACACCAGTCCTATCCTCTGTTTTCTGTAAAAAAAAAAAATCAAGTCAAGTTTTAAAAGTCTGCGAAGTCTTACCATATACCACGGTACTTGGTAGCTTATTCCAAGCGTCTATGATTCCCTGTGTAAAGAGGAAACTTCCTAATGTTTGTGTGAAATTTAACCTTAACAAGTTTCCAACTGCCCCGTGACCCTGTAGTTAGGCTATAGCGGGTTGGATAATGGATGGATGGAAGTTTCCAACTGTGTCCCCTTGTTCTTGATGAACTCATTTTAAAATTAAAGCTTCGAATTACTCTACTAATTCCCTTCAGAATTTTAAACACTTAAATCACATCACCTCTTAATTTTCTTTTGCTAAAGAAAATTCATCACCTTGTGGCCCTGGAATGGGCCTAGATGAATTTATTAAAAGCAAATGACATTCAATACAAACAAGTACAACTTAACAAAACTAAATTCAGTTAAAACCCCATCCAAAAAAATGATGGGAAGGTCAGAGTAAAACTTTTAAGAGTTGAAAACAGGGAGGAGAATTCTATTCCCTAATATAAAAGCTTACTCCAAAAATTACTGATTCAATCTTACCAGGTTTTAAAAAAGTTTTGAACAGATCACTAAGTGAGAATTAGATTTTTTTCTTATTTCAAATAGTATATAACATCAGTTATCCACCAACTTAAAAAAAAATTAGGCTAGGGTTCTTCAAGCACGTAGATTTATTTGCTCAGCTGGTAGTGTAATGCCACACAATTACAGTTTGTTTATCCTTCCCAACTTTAAGTCCACCTAGAAGTACACCAAACACAGCTGTTAATGGATCAGGATTGATTGCGACACCAAGGCTGTCTGATCGGCATTTAAAAATTTTGTTCCAGAATGATGTTAATTTGGTAAACATACAATACATGTAAACCCAAAGAGGCTGGTGCTTCATTGCACTGTCCACAGAATGGATCTTGCCATGGAAATATTTTGGACAATTTTAAACAAGATAGATGTGCTTGATAAAAGATTTTAATTTGAATAATTAATTGGATGTTTTCAGCATATGGACCCAATTTATACATACAGTATTAAAAACAGCAGCGGCCCTAGCACTAAACCCTGTGGAACACCTCTCTTAACACCAGCCAATTCTGATAAAGGTTTCTCACACCACTATCTCTCTGCTTCCTGTGTCTGAGCCAATTCTGCACCCATCTAAAAACATCACCCTGAACTCTCATTAATTTTAGTTTAAACACTCAACCTCATGTGTGGCACCTTATTAAATGCTTTCTGAAAGTCCAGATAAATAAAATCATAAGCTCCATTTTTATCATACCCTTTTGCTGCTTCCTTAAAGGATTCCAGCATATTAGTAAAACATGACCTCCCCCTTCTGAACCCATGCCGACTCTTCAGAGAAACTCCTGTACTTGCCATGTGCTGCTCAATCTCATTCTTATTAATTCCTTCCATTAATTTTCCTGTGATGCACATTAACCTTTCTGGCCTATAGTTACATGGATTTGTCCGATAACCCTTTTTATATAATGTGATAATATTTACCATTTTCAAGTCCTTCAGAATTTTTCCAGTTCCAATAACTTCTTAAAAATATGCATCAAGGGGTTACATATGTACATATGTACCTCCTTAAGAACTCGATGGTAAGTATCATCTGATCCTGGATATTTGATTGATTTCAGCCAATTTAATCTTGGCAGTATTTCTCTCTCTACAACTTCCAAATCAAATCAGTACGTCCTTAGTAGTCCCATTCACCACTGGGAGGTTATCTACTTCTTCACTCATGAGAACCTCAGAAAAATGCTTATTTACAGCATCAGCTCTTTCTTTTTCAATTCCACTTTATTATTCCTGATGCACTTCACCTCCTCCTTGACTGTTCTTTTACTATGGCATCTCCCACAAGCATGTAGCCCTTCGCAAATACATGACTAAGTTCAACTGGAATAAAGCTGACAGCCGACCAGGAGAAATAACCTGCAGTGAGAAATCGAAATCGAATTGATCGCCCAGCACTTAGTGCAAACTTAAAGCCAATGGTCTCTTAGTGATTCAGCTGAATGTGGAAAGCACCAAAAGCAATAAAGTTTCTGCAAAAACAGAAGGTATCAGTGCTAAATATAAGTTCCATCTATTCTCTGCCTGTCAAGGGCAAATTTATATGTTGTGTGTCCTGCAGCATGTACAGTTTAGGTTTTCTGCCCGACAACGTATAGAGCTTCACCTGCCAAAAGTGCTTAATTTAGAGTTGGTCGAGAAAATATGCAAATTGGAGGACCACGTTAAGAACCTGATAGCAATTAGGCAAACCAAAAATTGGATTGGCTCAGTCTGTTTAGACAATTCTGCTACTTCAGCTTCAGTCTCTTCAAAATAATATTACTATCGTTACTTCAAAATAATATTACTCAAGTAGAAGTAAAAAGTAGTCATCCAAAAAAATTACTCAAGAGTAAAAAAGTATTTGGTGAAAAGACTATTCAAGTACTGAGTAACTGTTTGATCATAATAAATGATTTATTTTTCAGAAATGTTGTAACAAGACAGACAAAAATATAAAATAATGTGCAAATTCTGCTATTTACAAATAATAAAATAAAAAAATGAGTAAAAATAAAAAACATCTTTACAAAATAAAGATGCACAAATAACACAAAGTTCCAAATCTCAGTTTTTCACAAAAAAGCTTTTGAAGCAAATACCTACAGTAGGTAACATTTATGTTTGAACAGTGCATACTACTTACAGTGACAAGATATACTGTACACCGATAATATAATACTGCATATGCACTTGCTCTCCAAATAGCACAGTTGATAGAAAATAACATTAGAACAAGGCAGCCTGTGCACGCACAAGTCTCCCTTTACCTTGACTGTCTGTGTCTGTGCAAGTTTGGTTAAAACATGCTTGTTCTTCACTCAATGAAGTGATGGTTAAGCTTCAGCAGGAGTGGGCTCTCATTTTTCATGTACGGTGGAACCTTGGATTGCGAGTAACTTGGTTTGCGAGTGTTTTGCAATAATGTTTTTAATTTTTTTAATAAATTTTGAATTGATAAACGAGCGAGGTCTTGCAATACGAATAGTCTGTATACGCTTTGTCTGCTGAGCGTCACATGATCACAACTGAGCTGATGGTTCTTCTCTCTCTCGCTGCGGGATTGTGGGCAATTACCAGTCGGCATGCCTGTTTACTACTGCATAGTGACCACATTTGTGTGCTGTGACGCGAGTCCCCGTCTTGCACCCCAAAACACGAAGCTGAGTCTCAATACTTTAGCGACACCATCTTTATTCCGCTTGAAACAGGAACAGCACGGTTATTTATTGTAGTGGGATCTGCCACTCTCCTATACACAAACACAGCAGTCAGGCAGTGTCTATGCCGCCAGTTTGTGTGTGGTCATGTGACTGCATGGCTACGTCTGATTTTTGAAACGGAGCCATGTGATTAATGTTGCTACGTTTGATTGGTGAAATGGAGCCTTATGATTATTGTTGCTACGTCTAATTGGTGAAACAGTTACGCAGTAGATCCACTGGCGTCTTCTTTCTGGCAAAAATATAGCACATCTAATGGGAAAAAAAAGTAACAGAGTGTTGCCCAATGTAGCGGAGTAAGAGTAGCATTTCTTCTTCACAAATGTACTCAAGTAAAAGTAAAAAGTATGGTGCAGTAAAACTACTCTTAGAAGTAAATTTTTTTTAAAAAGTTACTCAAGTAAATGTAATGGAGTAAATGTAATTCGTTTCTACCCACCTCTGGCTACAGGGCGAGTGGATAAGAGTAAGACGGGGGTCTAAGAAGGCAAAATTTACTTCTTTGGCACCCTGGTCACCAATTTGCACGAAGAACAGATTCTCAGCTCTCTGCAGTGCGCCTGTGGATACTGAGAACAAGAAAGTGCTCATAATTGACGATTCCATAATTGTAGAATATTAGAATTTCAAACAACGTTAAACTAATAGTTAATGTTCAGTGCCTCAAAGAGGCCAAGATTTCTAACATAGAGGCCGCATTGGAACATGTCGCCGACAATGAAGAATCTACCTTATGCATAGCCTTAGTGAACAATTGGAATGATTTTTGGGAAAGGCCTGGATTTTTCCAAAAGAAATTGTGTTCATCCTACCTGGAGGGGATCTTATGTATTATCTTAAAATATGGCAGCAAAACTGCCTGGCTGACCGATTAGAGCACCATCTAGGCTGCAGTCATATAACCTTAAATCACAGGCTATTGTTTATCCTACCTGTTAACTTCCTGAAGCTGTTACACATAATCCCTGTTGTAGGGCATCCAGTAAATTTAGTCATGATGCAGACCTTAAAGTCCTAGATAACCTAGAAATAAGGAATATAATTAGACCAAGAGATAAAACAAGACCCTCCAATAGGGACACCTGTAATAGAAACTTAATTCAAATAAAAAAAATATATATATCACCAGTTCTGAAAGAAGCATGCAGTTTTAAATGCTGCTTACTGAACATTTGCTCTCTTGGAAGTAAAGTTGCTTTGGTAAATTATATATTAATTACAAAATCTGATCCGTTACTTCTCACTGAAACCTGGCTTAGTAAATCTGATACTGTTCCCCTAGCTGAGGTTTTACCAGATGGATACTTGTTCCTTCATAACTCTAGAGATTCTGGTCAAGGAGGAGGCCTTGGAATAATTTCATTGTAACAAAATGTAAATCACTTCTAAAAATGTAGGGGACTTCACATCCCTTGAGGCATTCATTTTAATTATTAAAACAGATTCCAACACAATTATAGTGTTAGTCTACAGACCACGAGGGCCATATTCATTGTTCATGACTAAATTTAGTAACCTTTTATCCGATTTGGCCATAAATTATGATCACATAGTATTGATGGGGAATTTTAATGTACACATTGATATGGAAACTTTAAAACTTTTAACAAATGTTTTACTTATTTGTTAAATTCAGTAGGATTTTGTCAGATTGTCAAAGGTCCAACTCATAATCATAACCACACATTAGATTTAATTATAACTTACAAAGTTGAAATTCAAAATGTAAATATTACTCTATTAAATTAAGTTAAGTTATTTCTGATCACTCAAAGTTTAAAACAAAGACAGTGCGACATCTAGATTGTAATTCTGCTTCAAAATGTATAGATACTTTGAGTAAGTCAAGTGTAATTGTGGAAAACCGCTTAGTTCAGTTAACATCAAATGTAAACGTGGAAAACAATTTAGTTCAGCTAATAGCACATTATAATGTGACCTTGAGAGATGCTCTGGATGCAGTGGCTCCCCTTAAAACAAAAGTGATATAAGGACATTGAAACTCTCCCTGGTTTAATGAAAACACTCAAGCTCTTAAATTAGAGCGTCGAAAACTGGAAAACTGGACTACAGATGGAGAACAACAAAGCTAAATGGACAGAGTGTTAAAAAATATAAAAAAGTTAACTTTAATGACTACTATTCCACAATAATAGATAGCAATAATAAAAATCCTCAGGTACTGTTTAGAGCAGTGGCTATATTAACAAATGGGAATTCAGATTTACAGTGCAAAATTTTAAGAGATATTAGCAGTACATACTTTATGAACTTCTTCAATGAGAAAATTAAAAACATAAGATCTCAGCATCACAGTGCAAACCACATACTACCTTGGCAGACCCTGTCTCACAATGCATTCAACACTTTAGAAACTTTAATCCTGTAACTGAAAATGAAGTCTCGACTTTAATTTCTAAAATGAATGTGCAATGGACGTTCTTGCTGCGCATATTCTTAACATTATCAATAGTTCATTGCTGGACGGCACAGTACCTGATGCACTAAAAGTGTCAGTCATTAAACCATTACTTAAAGTCAGACCTAGACCCATACATTCTTAATAACTATAAACCCATTTCAAATGTATTTACCCTTTCTCTCTAAAATACTATAAAAAGTAAAAAGCTACCAATCAGTTTCAATCACACCTTGTACATCACAATTTATTTGAGAAATTCCAGTCTGGTTTCCGCAATTGTCATAGTATAGAAACGGCAATAATTCATGTTGTAAATGACATTCTGATATCCTCTGATGAAGGAAACTCTGCTGTAATTATGTTGTTAAATCCTTACACCGGCTCCCAGTTAAGTTTAGGAAAGATTTCAAAATCCTCCTTTCAACATATAATGCCTTAAAATGGCCAAAGTCTGGCTTACATATCAGAACTTATCATGACTTACAAACCAGAGTGCACATTAAAATCTCAAGATGGCGGCCTGCTTACCATTCCAAGGATAAATGAAAAAAACAGTGGGAGGTCGAGATTTTAGCTGCAGGGCCCCTAAACTGTGGAATGGTCTGCCTCCTGCTATAAGAGATGCCCCCTCAGTCTCAGCTTTCAAATCCCAGCTGAAACACACTACTTCAGTGTAGCATATCCTGACTAGAGCTCCTGATTAACTGTACATACTGCATCTCTGTTAGTCAGTAGCACTAAAACATAAGTAATATGATAGTTATAATTTGTTACTAACCCTGAACTATTCTGTTTCTCTTCTCGGTACTCAGATGAGGCCCACCTGATAAATTGTTTTGACTGCCTAAGTTCAAGTCATCAATGATGGAGGATCGCAGCAATCATTGGATACACAGATCATTTCATTGAATTGGCTGGCCCGGCGCTGTATTAGCTGTGGAATAGTCAATACAGGGAGGCAGCTTGATAGTGGAGGTCTCCAGAACTCTAAACAAATCCAAATCATATTATGTGATATCATCTATTGTTAAATTCTGCTCTGTACTTGTAATATTTTGATTTTACTATTATACTGTATTGAGAATTACTTGTGTTCTGTTCTGTGTATTGTATTGACCCCCTTCTTTTTGACACCCATTGCACGCCCAACCTACCTGGAAAAGGGTCTCTCTTTCAAAGGTTTCTTCCATTTTTGCCCTACTAGGGTTTTATTTGGGCGTTTTTCCTTATCTTCTTAGAGAGTCAAGGCTGGGGGGCTGTCAAAAGGCAGGGCCTGTTAAAGCCCATTGCGGCACTTCTTGTGTGATTTTGGGCTATACAAAAATAAATTGAACTGTAATTGCATTGTACTAAACTAGTGGAAGAACTTCTTTGGATTGTTATTCACTTTATCTGCTATATTCTTTTCCAACTGTCTTTGAGTCTTTCTAATACCCTTTGTGGACCCGGCCCGGACACAGACAGTCGGACATATTATTAATCACCACCACACGTTTATTATATACAATATTTACAATGGTTTTACGTGCACCACAAACCCCAACACAGTCCTGGCCACTCAATGCCTTCTCTTCGGGCCACCCTCTCTTCTGCCTCGTCCTGCTTCCACTTGACTCCAACCTCGAATGAAGGGAGACGGCCCCCTTTATTTGACCCCGGATGAGCTCCAGGTGTTTCCCGGCATTCCCTCCTGGACACGCCCTAGTGTGGCAGTAATGCCGGCTGTTCTCCGGGTGTCCCTCTTCTTCTTCCCCCCAGCACTTCCTGGTGTGGCGGAAGTGCTGAGGTCCAGGGTCCCCAAGGCATTGGGGCGCCCTCTGGCGGTGACCATGGGTCCTTACAGGGTTGGGCTTCCAAGTCCTCTACCTGTGGCCCCCAAAGCAACCAGGATGGTGGTCCCCATGTGATCCCAGTTGGGCGCACGCCCACTTCCAGTCCCTGAAGGCGTCCCGGCCGGGTCGTTACCCCTGGCATCCTTGACACCTTCTTAATGGTTGTCTTCATGTTCTCAAACGCCCTATGATTCACATTGGAGTAAATAATCTTATACACATTGTACAGCTGTTTTTTTTCTTTACTGCTTCTTTTTTAACACTTTATTAGCCCACTACAGAGGTTTTAAAATTTTCTTTTAAATCCAAATTTAGGTATGTACCTGTCCTGCACTACACGTAAAACAGTTCTAAACCTGTTCCACTGCTTCTCAACTGTCCCCACAATTAAAAGCTTATTCTAGTCTATTCTCCTTAGACAGCCGCATTTGCTTAAAATTTGTCCGTTCAAAGTTAAACTTAACAGTTTTAATTCTTCGTATCCGCAGTCTTAAAAAACACTGTGAATTGTATTATATTATGGTCACTTGACTGTAGTGGTTCAATCACATCTGCACCCTCAATTCTTTTCAGATTATTACAAAAACTAAACCTAGACAGGCTTTACCCCACGTTGGTGCTTTAACATACAGTGTTAAAAACCAGTCAATGCTTACTTCTAAAAACTCCTGCTTGGCTTTTTAATACTACTAAAAAGATGCGCGTTGAAATTACTGTATACATTGGGTGGTCTAAAACAAAAACTGGTAAAATAAGGCCTCTTTCCCTAATGCCTTCCAGGCGAAGCCACATGTCCTTACTAAGATGGGGTTTATCATCCAGCTGAAAAGGACTTGTGTTTAAATCCTGTTTGACATAAACAGCAACCCTACCTCCTTTTCTGTTCTGTCTATCCTTCTTGAAAATGTGTATCCCTGTAGGTTATATTCATCCCCATCATTGTTATTTAGCCACATTTCCGTTAGGTTTACAATATCATAATTTTGCTCCTCTATATACAACTCCAACTCACCCGTTTTATTTTTGATACTTCTAGCATTAAGGCAAACTATTTTTAATGAGTTACTCCTTTTATTTTTACAATTAAACGCTGGGTTAGAATTTACATTACCATGCATTTTCATTTTTACATTATTGTTTGTTCTTCCATGTACAGTTCTAAACTCCATGCCCCCCCCCATTCCCTAGTTTAAATAATCCTTGACTAACCTACACATACACCCCCCGCTCCACCCTCCCAAACACATTGGTGTGCCTCTGGTTCAGATGTAACCCGTCAGGGTGGAACAGGTCCCATCTGTTCCAAAAGGAGTTCCAATACCCAATACACCTCTACCCTTCTATCATGCACCAAGATTTGAGCCAAATGTTAAGCCTTCTCATTGCCACAATCTTACCTGGACTGATGCATAGCACAGGCAGAACTTCAAAGACTACCTTGTCAGTTCTGCTCCTCAGTCTGGCACCCAACTTGTTAAATTTGGATCACAGACGTAACATACTACCCTTATGTAAGTCATTTGTTCCAACATGGACAATGACAACTGTATCTATCCCCACTCTGGCCAATACCCTATCCACCCTTCCAGGGAGGTCTCCCACCACTG